>NC_090663.1:69660093-69887593 GCF_013368605.1 Nyctibius grandis | reverse complement strand
CATAGCATACACACTCAAGATATAGCAAACACCAACGTGTTAGTGGCCTGATTGCATAATAAAACATATAGGCACAATCACTTTTATTTTATAACAAAGTAAGTGAAGAGCATTATAAAACAAAGAGGCAAGTTTCAGAATACTGAATTCCAGCTAGCTGACCACTCCACTCCCTTGACTCTCCATTAGATTTGGGTAGCCAACCATTTACTATTGTTTGTATAAATATATAACTATAAAAAGTAAGGAGAAAAATCTACATATCTTCAGATAGACAGAAGACAAAATGCATATGAAGACTGAATCGATCTTTACCAGATGGCTTCTTGAAGGTGAGCACGTTTGCAGGCCAGCATGGGAAAGTTAATCATTTTCCTAGCTGTATTACACCTGTTGTATAAACACCTTCTGTTTGCCAAGTACTCAAAACCAAATACTAGCAAATAAGAACCAAAAGCCACACACAAAAACAGAGCTCAAAACTATGAAAGATTCTTTGTTACAACGTTTTCTTATCATTTTGTTTTTTGTTGACCTTCTGAAAATTTGTCTGTTAACACAGAACCCAAAAAAAGGGCACCAAATTTAGATCACCCCCTCAATAAACCACTGTACATGAAGACTCACAACAAATTCAAATATTGGTAGAAACAATAAAGGCTTTTCCCCACTTCAGCACTCCCTGTTTCTAATTTCAGTTTTCATCTGGCAATTCCACAGATCGCATATGCCAGACAAAGCATTTCAGCCTTTGTCAATGATTGGATTATTCTATGATCTAGTTAGTAGAATGGACACAAATGTCTGCCTAACAACAACAAAAAATTGCGTTTTCTCTGTGAAGCACAGCTGATGCAGACACTAGTAAAATTATTTCTTAGAGTTTAGATAACAGCACAATATCATAATGCTTTTTTATGTTTAAAACAGTAGCAATGCTTTTTCTATACAAATCTATCTGTACATACAAGCATTAGAAAACTGCTGCAAATAAAAAAATAGGCAGGCTATGAATGTTGTTTATATATGTGTATATACAAATATATATATGTCACATAAAATGAGAGAAAGATGGGAAGAATGTGGAAAAAAACGCAAATAAAATTTGGAGTTGTGGAGATTTTCATAGACATTAGATAACAAAAAGGTACTAACAAATGAATAAATTTTAAAGAGCTATTTTATCAGTTTTAATATATTTATAAATTTCCTCATAATTTTCCCCACACCTTAGAGCAATGCTCACCTGATGAACAGACATCCAGAAGGAGTGAAGAATGAGCAGCTGACTTTCCAAGTCTATGAGACATCAAAAACTGGCTTTTGTACTCCTACATGAAGCACTCTGCCACCCTTCTTCACAAAAATATGAGATGGCTAAATCATAACCAACACTAAACAAGATTTTTCTAGCTCTTTTTAAATACAGCTGTCGTTTCCAATACATTAATCTGTTTTGCACCCATGCTGATTCTGAATTCTTCTCAGCACTTCGTAAATGTTTCATAAGCTGTTATTTTTAAGTTGCCTGAAAGGGCAGAATTCTAAAAACAAGTGTATAAGGTAAACTAAGTAGTAAAATGCTTTAAAGTGCTCTTTAATGGATCCTCCTTTACAATTTGAACAGCAACTTTTCATATCTGACATAAAATCCATAGATATAAATCACATTAGAGGGTTATTCTTTCCCCATTATCAATCTCTGTCTCTTTATGGAACATTAAAGTCACATTTGACCTTAAAACATGATAAAATGGAAATCAAACTAGAATGTTTTGTAAAAGATATAATGAACTTGTACCTCTTTAAAAAAAAAGTCTCTTTAGGATGTAATTTTGAACACATCCTTCATTAAATACCAACAAAGATTTTTGAAGTGTAGCTGTGACATTCAAATGAAGGAAAAAATGGTATTTTATTGTCCTGACAACTTCGATGAAAACAGAATCAGCCTGCTACAAAACTGAAATGTATAGGACTCCACTCTTCAGCAAATTCAGCATTTAATATGAACAGAAATTTGCAATTATCCACCAAAACTGATAGACTCCCACATGAACCAATCCCATAAAATTATAACATCACTCCAGGAGGGACTGTTAACCATAGCCCACTCTTTACAATATATATTTTACAAACAAGAACAGAAAGAAGCCACAGTTCTGCCAGATATCTGGCACACGTATGTAGAGTTACTAACATTGAGGCAGTTTTGCAAGAATAATCTTCTCTTTGATCATACAGGTGACTCGTCAATGGTTCAGTGGTTCCTACCCACGATATGTGCCAAATATTCAGCAAAAGAAAAGCTATTTCTCCCCCTCCCTCTCTCAAACAATTTTTAATACAGGAGTGAAAGAAGACTGGCTCCACCAAAAGAAAAGGAAAGAGACCCATCCCAAAATAGCCAGTCACCACTAGACTGTTCCGAAAGCACTAAAAAGTCTCTGTTTCTCTACTGTATTTTTTCACTTTCCCGATGCCTTCAGGTTCACCTGATCCACTACTTCCAGAGATGCAATAACAGGATATAGAGTGGTACCTGTTAACACTTCACACTAAATACCAATCATTCCATTTATGTAAAATAAAAATTCAGCTTTATTTCTGTTTGTGCACAAACTCAAGAATACAGTTTTACAGTTTTATTTCTTCTTTATTGCTTGACTTCCTGCACTTGCAATATGCACCCTGTCATGCTTGAATATGGTTTTACAATTAGATATACAGTTGCATGCAAACAAATTCATCAAAACTTCCTTCCACTAGTCTTTGGCCCACATAATTTTTGTTATCTGTTTGGGCAAGCGTGTTATGAAAGTATAATCACAAAAGCACTGCAGTCACACTCATGATGGAACAAAAAAAAAATGTTGAAAGGAGAAAAGTGTCTTTTCATACGTACACTCCACAGGTTATCTAAAAAGTCTTAAATTCAGTGGCTGTTAAAAGTTTTACAAAGGGGAAGTGTATTAAGCAGAATCCTTTGACACAGCATGAAGCAGAGGAAAGACCCTTATTCTATACCCCTTCATCCAGGATGGAACAGAAACCTTCTCTTTGCCATTATCACAGCGCAGAACAGGGTTTTTTCCTCTCTCCCGTTCCCTGCTTCGACAAGAATGCAGGCTATTTGAACATGTAGGTTATCTGAAGATTTATTTTTAAGGAACAGTAATTCTAAAGGAGCACAAGGTCACCAAAAGGCAAGTTACAGATATGAAAATACAATACATTCTGTATGCAGGAAAGATTCCAGAAATACTCTTGCAAAATACTGACAAGGTGAATTAGTCTATTCTGCCTGTCTATATTTCAGCGAAGAGGAGGATTAATCTAGTGTTTTCAGAATTATTTTATCTTTGCTCTTCATAAAAATGTCAAGTAAAAGATTTCCTCTGCACTGTACCAAATGCATGTGCACCTTTGCAGTCTCGAAATTACAATGTAATGCTTTCTACAAACTATGAAAAAGTTTAATAGCATAGGGTTTTTAAAAGTAATATTGCACCTTTTTACTTTTATTCTTCAACTCAGAGATCACTGAACACCTTTACATATGCCAGCTTTGTCTAATTTGGCTTAAAGCTAGTTGCTTTCTGAACACCCTGTCTCAGACGGTGTCATTTAAGAGGAAAAGTCATCCATAAGACAGCACATAGTCTTGCCACTAATGCAAATTCCCTACAAATAAGGATATTTTAGTAAATGAAGGAGCTCCTCAATCCTCTGCTTTCACAGATCTTTGCACTTGACCTCTGACCTGAGGTTTAAAGTCTGGACTAAAAATGCTACCCAGGGAAATCTTACAAAGAGTCCTGAATAAGACTTAGAAAAATGAAAGCTTAAAACCTCAACAGCGAACAAAAGTCAACCAATGACAACGTCTGACAGCCACCGTCGATTCTGAAGTGATGCCTCTGTCATCCAACGACTCAAAGTATTGATTTCTCTCAGCATGAAAAAAGCTTAAGCCAATGAAATAGATATAGCATCATCCCCCCGATAATAGCCATCAAGGTTAACACCAGCAGAACACTTATCAAAGTATCTCTTCTATTTCTTCTTGTTTTAATGGACTGAACACAATGCAATGGCTTCTCATCTCTGCAACCTATAGTTTTCCAAACCTCATTTATCTACTTTTCCAGCCTTTTATCTGATTTGAAGATTAAAAAGAATCCGCATCTAAATCAACTGTTTGTAATAAAATGTATAGGGGGAAAAAAAATAAAAGAAAAAAAAGTGGTTTTGTAGCCAGACATTCCTGGGGAAAAAAAACCCATGCATTTAAAAATCACAAGAGGGGGAAAAAAAAAACCACAGTTGACTTAGATCACACCAAACACAGACTGGTAAAACTATGGTCATGACCAGAAAAAAAAACCTACCACACTCAATTTGGGTTAGTGATTAGAGAGAAATGCAAGGATCTCAAGAGACATCTGGTTTCAATCTACGCTGAGTCAACAGCTTTATTTTTTACCTTTAAGTCTCACAGTATTAAGCTTTAGTAAACCCAACTAACTACTAGGCAACAGCACTTTTACTGAAATTGCATCTTTCAAATGAACCCAATTTAGTAGAGTAGGTAAATGAGACAGGAGTTCAACTGGATATAAAAACTGACAGAATAAATAAATAGTAAAGAGCAGAGCCAAATAACATCAGATTTATTCTGCAGTATCCATTAGTACCATAGACTTTCTTTTTTTACTTTTTTCTTTGATGCTTATCTAATTGATATTATTCGTGTTACAGTAGCACCCTTTGATCACAAAGACAAAGCTTTACACAAACAAGTAAGAGCTCTTACTCCTTGCTAGAAACTGGGATTTGCTATACACGCCCTACATTATTCCAATATTCTAACTCTCTAAGCATCACTGATAACCATTGGCATAAACAATATGCAGAGACAAATGTTCTTTTTGAACCCCAGTTCTTACTGTACATATGCCTAAATGCTTTGCATTCAAAGCATGCACTAGGATAGACACTTTCTTCCCTCTCTCTTTTGCAAATCCAGTTTATGTCTGCAGTCCCTTCATACTGTTCTTGTTTTAAAACAGGCTAAGATCCTAAAAACATTACGATTAGGCATTAAATTTGAGATCCTTTGGGTCCACATCTTCCAAGTACAAGGCATTTTTCAAGCTAGAAACAATCAAAGTGATAGGTTAATGCTTGGACTTGATCTTAAATCTCCTTTCCAACCAAAACACTTCTATGATTCCATGAAAGTACAATTCTCCTACGCTCTACAAACAGTAAAGCCCAGCACTTCTGCATAGGTGGCTCTGTGCTCTCAGATTAGATATTAAGCAAAGAAGGAGCCAGCGATGATCTTTTAAGCCATTTCCCAACCACACACATCCTTGTGACATTCAACTGTTTCAACACCACCACGGAGATCAGTACTGTAGTCACTAAATAACTTCCAGTTCAATGCAACAAATGAATCAGATCCATGAACAACTTCTGGAACTGTCAAACTCACTCACTGTATAAGGAACATCCACTCTGTCCAGCAAATGAGACATATGCTTACATAATCTAAGGATTCACTACACATGCTTAGTGAGGGCCAAAAAAGGTTGCACTGTTCTGATTTTTCATAACTGTTGGATAGTTGGTTCTGCAATCTTTTCATATTGTCATTTCTACGCAACTTAAGTTTTAAAAATGGGGGAAAAACCTTTTAATCAGGTGAAAGCATATGAAAGTGGGCCAAATACAAAGACTTCTATCACTTCAACCAAAGCAAAGCAGCAATCAAATATGATCATTACCTTGTCTGTAACCAGTAGTTAAAGATGTGTGAACAACTTGTTACTGCCAGAAGAGAAATACAGTACTTAGTTCCAGTCTCCAAAGATGCAGTGGAGACTGGTCTAGGGAACTGTCCCAATTCTACTTTCAATACCCCCCAGCTTTACTTTCTGTTCTTCTATCTGCAGCCTCTTTCTCATATTACCCATCCAAATTTTGCCTTTTGTTCTTACTGTTAGCACCTTACTCTAGCAATAGCATCAGGACACTTCCTCCCCTTTGTACAGTATGAACACTAAGTGGAAGTAGGGGAAATAGTTATCATCCACTGCAATGGTGGTGCTGTCAGCTCAGGAAACATTTGCCAAATAAGTCTTGCTGTGGCTTTCGATCCACTCTTCAAGATCTTGTGAAAAATCTTCGTATGACCAGGGGCCAGATGGCACATTTCCAATAAACCCGTACAAACTAAAGCTCTGAAATGTCCTCATTCACTAACTGTGACCACCACCTCTCCAATTGTCCTGTTCCACTGAGGCACAGTAAGGACCTCTGTTACCTGTAAAGTAGGTAGAAAGTAGCCCAGCAGTTTTGGCCCCAGCAGCCAAATAATTACGTCCCTAGGATTCAGATTGCCAGACACGCTACTGCCAGCACAGTTCTTTTACAACTTACAGCACCAAGACTTGGCACAGGAGTGATGCTTGAACAGATTGAAAGTCACATGCAGTTCAGATGGCAAAAATAAACCTTAAATGAAGTCTCTAACACACTACTGAGTATTTTTTAACAACGCAACTTACTAAGAAGCCCTTAAAGGTACTACATAAACAGCAATTTTTCGTAAGTTTTGTGTTAGATGAATTCTGAATAATTTTTCATAATAGGGGCAAAAGGTACATTTCTGACAGTGGGGAAACTAATACCTCAAAACACAGGGAAAAAAAGGAAATTCTCAATGAAATAAAAACAAGTAATATTTATTAACATTTTAATTTGGAAACGTTTTGCCAACCTCCTTTTCCAAAATAAAAAAAAAAAAATCTAAACCTTAAAGTAGTTCAACCTTTGAGAGCACAAAGAATGAAAAAAATTAGACAGAATAATTCAAATGATAAGCAGATAAATCAAAAGATAATTTGGAACCTTATTACAAAATACCTTGTACCACTTTATATATGTGGCTTCAGCCTCTGGCTATAACAAAGTGAAAGACACCTGCATGAGTTAAAATTCTTTAATTTCTATAGCTATCAAAGGCACAGCTATAAATACTTAGGTATATTAGTATTTAACTCATGACTTACATTAATTGTCTCAACACCTACCTTACAGGAATATGTATTCCTATGTAGGACTCATTTTTATTACTACATAAGAACTCACATTCATATTATATGTAGAATACAATGCAAAAATAATCAACAGACCTCTACTGATTTTGTTATTTATTGTTTGATATTCCTGCTACATCACACTCACTAAATTTCCTTATAAATTTGCAAAACACATGCAAAGCAAATTCATTTCCAGTCAAAATCTCTACATAAACAGTTTTCAAAATTATGTGAAGTTCCAGATTTCCCCAAAACAGGAAGATTAGCCCCTTGAGATATCCCTGCAGCCGGGGGTCTGTGTTTCTATTTCTATTTTCTACATAGTTCCCCTCAAGCACTTTTCAGCTTTCCCTGTTTAGTGTCTTGGTTTGAGAACACAACTCTGATTTTAATCCAGGAGCCTCAGAATGTATCAAAACATGCTAACTCATGAACGAAGAACAGAGAAATCCCATTCATTTGAGACAACAAGACATTTAGGCATAATAGTTTTCCAACTTGCCATGACTGGTTGCATGGCAATGACAAGCACATCTCTAATAAGCTTCAGTACTTTGGATACTGAGTTGGTTTCAGACCTGACTGGACTCCTTAAGATGTCAGTTATGATGCTTAATGCAAAAAAACAAACAAAACAAAAATCTCCACAACATCTGTAGTTTGCCTTTCTGTAACTTTGTTCTGCACTCCGATGACAGAATCAAATGCATGTTTTGAAAGTATTCTACTCTGTATAGTAGTCTAGTACCTACTAGATGATAAGAACAAAGGGAAAAACACCATCAGCACACAATAAAATCAATGTAGACACAGGGGTACATAATGGTAATTAAAGGAGATGTAGGAACAAATCACCTATCATTCTGCACCAGCAACAGAAGGAGCTTTAAAAGCATTCTCTGCCTTATTTGGCAAATCTTTTGTGAAACCTCAGCGATGAAGCACTCAGACATGAAGCATTCAGACATGAACACGAACTCACAACCCAGAAGGTAACCCATCTGTCCTTCACCAGCTTGTATCATGCTTGTTCCAAGGGCTAATTTAGTGGACTCTATCTCTGACAGTTCAGGACCTTTTCAGCCTCTCACAAGGGAGAATGATCACCTTGACTGGCACATATCCTTGAGCAACACTGCTAAATAGGACAAACATGTTTGCTGGCAAAGTATTTCCTTCCCACACACAGAAAAAACCTTTTAGTTTCTGCCATTAAGTCATTGCACCTTCATCTGTATCTGCAGAAACATTTTAATTCATTATTAAGAAGAAGTATTAAGGGCTTCTTTTTTTTTGTCAGATGATTTTCAAATTACTATCAGAGAATCTGTGAAAAAAGGAGGATTATATAGGATTTTATTCAAAAGTCTATTAAAAAATAACATGCTCAGTGCTGCTGAGTTTCTAACTCTAACAAGTTTCTAACTTACACTCCACACTTGCTCTTCAGCTTATGGTAAAATAAAAACCTTGAGAGGCTTATTCTTTGGAGGACCAAGTATTTTAAAAGCAGGATAATCTGATTAAGATGATGATGAAATGGCAAAGATTTAAAAAAAAAAAAATCCAGAACAAAATGGGAAGGATTCTTAAAATACAGTCTTTTATAGCAGTTATTCTTTAATATTATTCCTAGCCAGTTACTTTGGAAACATGTTAAGCAGTCACAATCCCAGCTGCAGCTTAACCTCTGCCTTAACTTAAAGCCCCCTGTTAGAACTTCTATAGCATCAAACTATGAAAAACAAATTATTTTAACTTTATTTTTTCCCCTCTCCTTTTTTCAGTAGTTCATGTTTTGTATTTCATTCCAACTAGCATATGAGCTTTTTTTCCTTTCTGATTGGTACTCATGCATTTATCTAACACAATTTTGGAATTTCAGAACAGCATGAGATAGGTATGAATAGGTTTGGTTTTCAATTAACATTTTTTATTCAGAAAAAGTTATACCATTCTTGAAAGGTTGACATTTGGCTCTAAAAATTGTTGGGGGAGGAGAATTTAATTTCTTTTTAAAACTGTGTGAATTTATTATACATAAAAAGACAGTATTTGAAATATTCTAACTATTCAAAGGGTGAGAAGACAACAGCCTCTGCTTTGATTTACAGCAGACTAAGTTAAAAACACTCATTCATACAACTCTAGATCCTTATACTGAGCGATATGGAACAAGGACTAAAAATACTTCCTAATAATTGCTTTAAAATTTATATTTTCTTGCTCACTTGGTTTAAATGAAATGCAAGAGTCAGTATGGCAACTACCACAGATGCTACCTTCAGAGAAATTAAGTACTATGTAGCATGAGGCAGTTTCTACTGGAATCATCCTTTATGTTGTCAACGTTAAAAAAAAAAAAAAGGAAAAAAGAATACTCCACAAACATATACATTTACATAAGAAGAATATATAAGATCTATTTCATGACTTTTCTGTTTATTTCTCCTTTCAAAACTAAATACCAGAACTTGTGAAACCTCCTATTCCAAGGCTCTGATGTTCTTGTCGAGTTTTATTTTTGGCTTTGTTCCAGTTGACTGTGCAAGGTTTTTCTGTCTGGTTGGTTTAAATGGTATGAGGGTGTTTTCATACTACCCCTCGATAATAGTTACCAGCATTTGTTACAAACAGCTGAACTTATGGATGTTGGTGTAATGGCACAAAACAGATTACACAGTACAACTGCACAAATCCTGCTTAACTAGATTTCGCTAATTGACTTGAATTCAGTGTAAAATAACAAACTCAATACTTGGAGCTTGTTATGTTTAGAGCACAATAGCCATGCAGGCTAAAAAAAAACAACACAAATTCTGTGAAATCTTAAAACAAGAATGTGGGATTTGACATGAATTACAGTTCACTCGTTAACATTATAGGTATTGAAAGAAAGTACAGCGACTAATCAAAATCACCAGCTCCCACCAAGCATGCACAAAAATGAAACAAACTACTGAAATCATATAAAACTTTATATAAAACACATGTAAGTGACAGTTATTAGACATACCAAAGCGCCATGTAACAACGTTTCTCACACATTTTAACAGCTTCAGTTACACTCTAGCCAATAATCTATCTCTGTCTACTTCTAATATTCCAAATTTCTGAGTAGCTTCAAACAACTGCCATTCAAAAATAACCTGAGAAACATTCCTCCCTCCTGTGCTGCCAACCATATGAAATTGCCTTGCAAAACAGTGTTGGTCCAACGCCAAGATGAGTGATGCTGGCTTCAAGGCTATCAACAACTGCTTAGAAATGAGGTATTTGGGGTTTCTAGCAGTTGGTGTAGGAAAAAATAAGCAACATTTCAGAAGTCAGAATATCTGACTTTTTCTTCTGTAAATGTTTAAGACATTCAGGACTAATGGTAGGGTAACTTAGAGATGTCTGTAGGTGGCATAAGGTTCTCCCAGGGCTGAGGGCCAGCACAGAGCCTGCATAGCTGAGGATGACCCTGTCCTGATGGTGGTAGTAAAGAGAGGCTGCCCCACAGCCTGGCCAGAGGCCAGGACCAACCCCTCATCCTAGTGATGCCCACCACTTTGCTATGGGCCCCCTCATCCTTCCCAGGCTCTCAGCCATGGGGCAAATCGGCTTCCCAGCCTCAGGCTGGCCCTGGCCTCGTGGCCCTGCCCTGTTGTGGGGGGGTCTGTGCTGGCCCTGGCCACCCTCTCCCAGGGCTGCTCTTCTCTTCTCATGGTGGGTGACATGTTGGAGATGCTTGTTGAGGTCCTGCCCAGGAGGCTGTAGTACCGCAGTGGGTGCTCAACTTAGCCCCTGCAGGGCACTGACGGCCCTCGTGGCACCCTGACAGTATATTGTAATGTAAGTCTCTGGTCCCAAGTTATGACAAAATTTGTTTCACAATTGCGATATGTTCTCTATAATATAGTAACCCATCCAATAACCGAGCATTTTCCTTGCTTTGTTCTGTCACCTTCCTTAAACGTCTCTGAGGCAAGAATTGGCATTGGTCACAAAAGATGGAATCTCAAATTGCTCTAAGGACAACACACAATTCAGGGTAGTTTGATGAGATTTAAATCCTGAGTTTCTGCAAGGACAGGCAGGGAAAATGATGGAAGAAGCACTAACATCATAAAATCCATTATTCCGTAACCTTGACATTACTACTTAGACCTAGAATTTGTTCCAACAAGTTTTTGATGAAAAAACAGTATCTTGGAACTAGGGTACAAAGAAATAGAAGTGTAATGGTGACCGAAACACTTGCACTGCTCATCATTATAGTCACTATCATCACCTTCCAAGCTCTACTTCCAAGAGATACCTAAATCTTTTAAGATGGCCAGAAATCTTTGAAGTTGCATTTTCTAAAAAGTGAATTAACAACAGGGACCTAGAAGTATGAGGAGGAAAAAGGTGGGAGGGAGAAAAGGACTAGTGAGGAAAGTATCAGGAAACATTTCTTCTTCCTTGTGTGAAACAGAACAGTAAAGACAGTTTGGTTTTCTGAATGGTGAGATTTTTAAGGATTGACTATGCCACTTCCAGTAGGACTTCAGATTAACAGTGAAATCCAGAGGTCTCTAAATCACTTGGCACCTTCCCCGACACAGTGATCATCTGAAGAGCAACTTAACTGCCTGATCTTCTTTTTCGTGATCTAAGACCATCTCAAATAGATTGGCTCAGTTTTCTCCTATTTAGGTCAAAGGGAAAAATCAGTAGGTGAACTCAATTCTGTAAACACTTCTATAAAAGAATCAGATGAAGTGGGAAGAAAAAGATTCAAAAAATATATTATACTGATTCCCATTTAAAAGCTAATATAGGAAACTTAAGATGAAAAGCTGGACTGCCACTTCTATCTCACTGCTTCGCAATGTGAAAGGACCTTTCCATTCCTGTTAAGAATTCTGATTAGTGCAGCCTTGTTCCCTTTCCTGGAAAGCTGTATAGGTCTACTCAGAAATAAAAGACTACCTTAATAAAAGATGAACAGCAATGTCACTCTTAGCTGGGTGTGGCTTTACAGTTTTCCACCATTTCCCTCCCTGGATCCCAGACAGACTTCAAGCCCCACCTGCTAGAAAATAAAGATCATTTTAACAAATTAATTGTAAAATCCTTATTCAAACAATTACTGTCTCACTCATGGAGGTATTGTTTCAGCACAGTAACTGTATTTTGTATTCAGAACAGAGCATTCTCTCAATGAAAGGCTGAAGGTTTCATTGGAATGAGAAATATCAATTCAGGATAAACTATTACACTAGATGCAATATTTCAAACAACTTCCTCCTCAAAAATATTCCAATAAATGACAGAGAAAAATACTCTATGTGACTAAGAAATATAGGTAACATTGAAAAACTTAACTGTAAATGCCTTCAGGCTCTACTGATGAACCATTCCAAACATCTTCGCATCTTAATGCATATGTTTTAATATGTTTTACTTCCCACATTGCCCCAAAGTTGGTTTTCATGAACACCAAAAAATAAACCTGCATGATTCAAACTTTGTCCTGCCTAAATGAGGAGACTGCATTAAGTACAAGATGAAACTATGCACACTATGACTTGACTACAAGCTAATGACAAGTGTATCTACAGCTTACATAATCAAGAATCCACAGGTCAAGACAAGCAACTACTCAAACTATGGACTAGATTCCAATACAGACTTCTATAGGCCAGGTCTGCTATGGCTTTTAGGCACATCCAAACCTGTTTTGGGGTTGCAAATAAACCTAACATGAAGATACTTGTTCTCCCTTTCTTTCATACAAATATCAGTGTGCAAGTGCTTCGATAAATCCTCCAGAAAAAAAAGGGACTTTACTTTCCAAAGCTGATAAGGGTCAGAGTTTTAAAAATAAAATCTTTTGGAGGATATACACATAACTACATTCAGCTACAGACAGCAGTTTAATGGGTCAGTAAAAGAAAGCCTATTGTAGGTACACAAAATTGTACACGGCATGTTTTCGTACACACAGCTGCAGAATAAGCTGGCTTCATAGAGTCACTTCTAAATTTTCATTTCAACCATCAGTCATAAAAAAATTGAAATTTTTACAAGTAACACAAATAACAACATCCTAATACCTGTATGCACCAATCTACCCTGGTAACTTCAGAACTGCAGAGGTTTCACATGAAATCCATCTATAGTCAAGTGGGATGGGCTTTAACCCAACAGCCTGAACTCAGGTCAGTCATAAGCAGTATCAGGTGCTTTTGCCAGGAGAAGTCAAATGAGAAAACAAACATGCAGAAACAGAACTGGAATATACGAAAATATTTTACAGTTTTGTGACCTCCTTCTTCCATTCCTGTTATAAACAAGCTTCTCGCATAAAACCAATACTTTTGAAAATGAAATTGCATTTGTGAGAATATCCAAGGCTACTGCCAAAAGACTGTCAAACACATCTAGGTTACAAATGACAATATGTTGCTTCAAAAGTTAACACCCATTTAGCAATCAGATGCATATTTCATCCTTAACGAAGGCCTGAAAAGAACAGTTCACTTTATTCTGGATACAGGTATCAAAGCAGATCACACAAAGCAACACAGGCGCATCATCTAAGGATCTTTTTCACATTAAGAATCCTATTAGAAGGAAAACACTAAAAGGTAATTGAATTTCCCTCAGTTATCTTCATCTCTGTCAGCTCCTGCTACAATAACTTACTCTCCAGAGCAGAGATAACTCAATTCTGTCCAGCAAGCATATGTTATGAATCTCCAAAGCAAACTTGTCTAAATCATTCTGGTCTTCTATCAAGGTTGGCTGTGGATATGAACTCTGACAGAAAGCAAACAAATTTATTTTTATCTGTTCAATAATTCACTTCCCTGTGCCTTGATGGAAGAATTTAAAGACATAAATGTTTCCACTAATTCTGGAATTATAAAGACTGGTTGAAAATATTTTATCTGGAAGTTAATGCTATTATAAACTGTTCGATTCACCATTCTGTTTTAGCAATAACAAAAAAAAAAAGTGTGTTAGAGCAGTTACAGGTTCCCGTAGGTATACAAAAACTAAAACTACCATCTCATACTGTAATTGCCATTTTTTTTAGAATGGTTTTGATATTTATATTTTCATCTTCAATGGAAATGTTAACTGTACAAATAATAACAACAGAAGTATACTCTAACTTTTTATTTCATCAAAGCTCTTAAAACATCAGTAAGCACAAATTCTCCACTCGTGAGCAAACCACTTGGATTTAAAAAGTCACATTTTAGGAAGGTATAACGACTTATCTAGACCAACATCATAAAAAAAAGCAAAACATAAAGCAGCCAAAGGACAGGTAAATGACAAGAATCAGAAAAGCTACTTCCAGGAGGAGATGAGAGAAAATACTAGATAAGGTTCTGGTCAAACTAACATTAACTGTACAATTCCTGTCAGTTTGTGATTGTTTGAGGCTGTTCAACACATATGCAAAAAAAAAAAAAAAATCTGAAGAATGAGTGAATAATGAAGTGACAAAGTTCGCTGCTGATAGTAAGCTGTTCAGAGCTGTATAATCACAAAGGAGCTGTGAGGAGCTGGAGGGGGAGCTTGGAAGACCAAGTCGTTGTGGTAGTAAAACAGCACAGGACCTTCAGTGTAGATAAAACAAATGTAGGAAAGAATCTAATTTTATATATAAAATGAGGGTACCTGAGTTCACCTTTATCTTCACTCCTTTTTGCCATCATGAGATGGTATTATCAATGACAGATACTTCTATGAAAATATCAGCTCAGTACAGGATAATCAACAAGCACGCAGGAATCAAGCAAAGAATTAGGAACCATTGTGAAGAGAACAACACAGAAAACATTGTGTATTTATAAATTCCTGGTGTGTCCACATCTGTAATGCTGGGTGCAGTTTTGGGTCTTCCATCAGAAAATATGATAGCACTGAGAAGCATTATGGAAGGATTCAGCATTGGAATCACTGCCATAGAAGAAATAACTGTGTAACAGTAGGATTTTTCAAGGTGGGGAAAAAAAGACAACTCAGGAGGGATAGGAGAATTCTGTAAAATCATGTGGTATAAAGGACCCTTTCTAGGTGAGTTTGGGTGAATGGCTCATATAGGTTCTTACAACATTAGCTGGAGAGAGTAACCAAGAAAAAGGAGGCCAAAGAGATAGAGAGTGTATGCTAAGAATCATAGAAGCATAGAATTGTTTTGCTTGGAAAAGACCATTCAGATCATCGAGTCCAACCGTTAACCCAGCACTGCCAAGTCCACTCCTAAACCATGTCCCTAAGCACCACATCTACACATCTTTTAAATAGCTCCAGGGATGGTGACTTCCCTATGCAGCCTGTTCCAACACTTGACAACCCTTTTGGTGAAGAAATTTTTCCTGATACCCAATCTAAACCTCCCCAGCACAACTTGAGGCCAGTTGCTCTTGTCCTATCACTTGTTACTTGGGAGAAGAGACCGACACCCATCTCGCTACAACCTCCTTTCAGGTAGTTGTAGAGAGGGATAAGGTCTCCTCTCAGCCTCCTTTTCTCCAGCCTTAACCACCTCAGTTCCGTCAGCCACTCCTCGTAAGAGTTGTGCTCTAGTCCGTTCACCAGCTTCGTTGCCCTTCTTTGGACTCAATCCAGCACCTCGATGCCTTTCCTGCAGTGAGGGACCCAAAACTGAACACAGTATTCAAGGTGAAGCCTCACCAGTGCCAAGTACAGGGGTACGATCAATCACCTAGTCCTGCTGGCCACACTATTTCTGATACAAGCCAGGATGCTGTTGGCCTTGGCCACCTGGGCACACTGCTGGCTCATATTCAGACAGCTGTCACCAACACCACCAGGTCCTTTCCTGCCAGGCAGCTTTACAGCCACTCTTCCCCAAGCCTGTAGCATTGCATGGGACTGTTGTGACCCAAGTGCAGGACCTGACACTTAGCCTTGTTGAACCTCATACAGTTGGCCTCAGCCCATTGACCCAGCCTGTTGAGACCCCTCTGCAGAGCCTTCCTACCCTCAAGCAGATCAACACTCTCGCCCAACTTGGTGTTGTCTGCGAACTTACTGAGGGTGCACTCAATCCCCTCGTCCAGATCATTGATAAAGATATTAAAGAGAACTGAGCCCTGGGGAACACCACTTGTGACCAGCCGCCAACTGCATTTAACTCCATTCACCACAACTCTTTGGGCCTGGTCATCCAGACAGTTTTTCACCCAGCGAAGAGTGTGCCCGTCCAAGCTACAAGCAGCCATTTTCTCCAGAAGAATGGTGTAGGAAATGGTGTCAAAGGCTTTACTAAAGTCCAGGTAGATAACATCCACAGACTTTCCCTCATCCACTAAGTGGGTCACCTTGTCATAGAAGGAGATCAGGTTAGTCAAGCAGGACCTGCCTTTCATGTACCCATGCTGACTGGGCCTGATCACCTGGTTGTCCTGTATGTGCCGTGTGATGGCACTCAAGATGATCTGCTCCATAACCTTCCCTGGCACCGGGGTCAGACTGACAGGCCTGTAGTTCCCCGGATCTTCCTTCCAGCCCTTCTTGTTGATGGGCATCACATTTGCTAACTTCCAGTCACCTAGGTCCTCCCCGGTTAGTCAGGACTGCTGATGAATGATGGAAAGTGGCTTGGTGAGCACTTTCACCAGCTCCTTCAGTACCCTTGGGTGGATCCCATCCAGCCCCATAGACCTGTGTGTGTCTAAGTGGTGTAGCAGGTCACTAACCATCTCCCCTTGGATTACTGAGGCTTCATTCTGCTCCCTGCCCTCCAGCTCACGAGGCTGGGTAGCCAGAGAACAACTGGTCTTACTACTAAAGACTGAGGCAAAGAAGGCATTAAGTACCTCAGCCTTTTCTTCATCTTTTTTCACTGTTTCCCCCGCTTCTAATAAAGGATGGAGATTCTCCTTAGTCCTCCTTTTGTTTCTAATGCATTTACAGAAACATTTTTTATTGTCTTTTACAGCAGTAGCCAGATTAAGTTCTAGTTGGGCTTTGGCCCTTCTAATTTTCTCCCTGCATAACCTCACGACAACCTTGTAGTCCTCCTGAGTCACCTGCCCCTTCTTCCAAAGGTTATAAACTCTCTGTTTTTTCCCTCAGTTCCAGACAGAACTCTCTGTTCAGCCAGGCTGGTCGTCTTCCCTGCTGGCTCGTCTTTCATCACATGGGGACGGCCTGCTCCTGTGCCTTTAACATTTCCTTCTTGAAGAGTGTCCAGCCTTCGTGGACTCCTTTGCCCTGCAAGACTGCTTTCCAAGGGACAGTCAACCAGGAGTCAACCAGGCTCCTAAACAGACCAAAGTCTGGCTTCTGGAAGTCCAAGGTAGCAGTTCTGCTGACCCGCCTCCTTACTTCTCCAAGAATCAAAAATACATGTACAAAAAAAGGCACATTAGTAATGCAAGCTATCTTTGGACAGGAATTTTCAAAGAAAATCTCCAATCAAGCACAATATGATATTTGCTTTATTAATGTTAAAATTTTACACTCTACATACACAGTATTACTTCAGTCAAGAGTATTTTAGAATCACTGCCTGGCATGAGCTACCACAGAAGTCGGTACATGAATAATAAACAAGGCAAACACTACTGATTTATTTTTCATGAATAGGTGAGAACAACATTATTTCTGATGGGAACATCTAATTTGAAGCAAGAAACTTCTTAGCTAGCTAGCTTAATTTTCATATTATGAGCATAAAAAGATGCAGCAAAACATGGAAAATGTTTTTATAGACAACACAAAAACTGTATAAAAAGGACACAATAGTAGGAGTTCAAAGGCAACTTATGCCATCCATCAAAAGGCTTTCTAAAAGACAAAAAAAGCTGGAATAGTTAAACTACAGAGAAACAAGGCTGTAAGGAAATAGCATTCTTCAAGAAGTCTGTTCAAAGAAGGAAAATGGGAAAACATGTCAACTATGGTATGTTAGTTTTAGAAGCAGAATGAAGCAGGCCAAAAGAGTTTGAGGAACACTTGCATAAAGGCATAAAAGGAAGTAATAAATTATTTTTCAAATCAGGAGCGGTAAGCCTGTTAAGGTATCTCTGTAGAGCTAATAGAAGATCAAGGGATAAAAAGACCTCTTAGAACTCAAGACCACTACAGAGAAGTGCTAGCAGAGAAGTTATGAAAGAAAACTGACAAGTGACCAGCTGCTAGGACCAGATGATATTCAATCAGGTGATGTAGAAGAACTTGGCGATGAACGCAGCTGAGCCATTAGCTACAGTGTTCTTGTTCAAAGTGCCTTGGTGCCAGAAGAATGAAATATGCCAAACGGACTCTGGAGGACAGTAGGGAACTACATGGCAATAAGTCTGAAATTTATAAAAGGCAAATTGGTAGCTGAGTTTAAAGCAAAATGCAAACAATGGAATAAACACACTGGCAAGAGTCATCATTGCTTTTGTAAAGGGAAGTCATGCTTCATTAGATTGCTTTCAACAAGCCACTGGAGAGACAGACAAGAAAAATCCACTTCATAAAGTCCACTGTTTGAATGCCAAAAAGACATTTAAAGAAAGGCAAGATACGGTAGGGCATGTAGGAACATCCTTACGTTGATAAAAATTGATTAAAACAAAGAAAACAGGTTTTAAAAAGAATAGCTAGTCTAGGAGGGAAATCACCAATTGAATTCCACTGTTATTAAATGTATTCAGAAATGACTGGAGAGTGGAAGAGGTGTCAAATTTTGCTGATAGCTCTAAGTAATTCAAGGTAGTAAAAACAACAAACATGAAAAATGCTAATACAGTGACTGGGAGATAAAACAATAGGTGAAATTCATATAGAGAACTGTGAATCTTTGTCCAAATTGTGATCCCTGCCATCTGGGTAGAATAAAGGAAGCACCCCTATATAATTGCACTGTTCTTACGCTTGTCCCTAGGCATGTACTATTCGACTGTGCCAGAAATAGAATACTGAGTTTGATGGACTTTTGGTCTAACCCAGTACAGATGCCCTTAAGTCTCAGCAAACTATTAGTCTGTGACACAAAAGAACAGTATTAATGTAGATGAATAAAAAAAGGCATGGAATTTCCAAGTGGATTGTGTTAACATCCTAAACGATTTTGGATTTTGAATGCTCTAAACAAAGTTCAAGTTATTCAAGTGTACTGCCAGATTGTCTCATATTCCAGAAAACTGGCAGAACCCGTGGCTCTATAATACCCTAATAACTAAGAGATGCTCATCTGAGTATTTGAGCAATTCCCATCACAAGTCAGTATTCACAAAGAATTATCTGAGATAAGCTGAACTTACCTAGATAAATCCTGCACGTATTAAGCCCAGACATTCATATTTTTGTACTTGTTTTCCTAACACATGACCACTTAGAAGTAACTCATTAAGTCATTGCTGTGGAAGATATATTCCACAGTACAGATTATTATATTTTACTCACTCTTACTGTGTATAATTTTACTTTAAGAGTTATTATTTTAAAGAAGTAACAAGTTTGAAACTTAGAATTTGCAATTAAAAAGAAAAAAGAACAAACAGAAACCAATCCCAATGAAGTGCTGTTTAGACATTACCTTATTTATGTTGATGAATCTTGTAAGCATGCACTAATTGTTATTATGGATTTTGTGTGGTACTTAGCTAGCTAGTGAGCTAAATAATTAAAAAAAAATAAACAAAAAAAGAAACCACCCTGTCAGCCTTACAATTATGAATTTCACACACACACACACACAAAAAGTTAAGATGCACTGCCACAGCAAAAGGTAAGTTCAAGAAGGAATGCCTGTTCCCAGTCTAGCAGAAGATAGATCACAGCAGAAGCATACAACACTGCTCTCCCTTCTTGTAATTACCCCGTTTCCTTCATGCCTATGCTGTTTCAATGCAGCCTTTAAAGTAGCAAGGCAAAATTCTAAATTATAAGTGGTTACAGGAATTGAGTCTTTGGCTCCTTCTGGCAGAGGTTTTTTTAGGTTTCCAGGGTCTACAAATGCTAAAATATCAAGAATTCCAGAGTACGTTCTGCCAAGACTTCCAGAGCCATGGAGAGTAGATGAATTAAGCTCATTGATAATCTCTAGTGAAAATAATCACGTGTAACAGTACGTACAAGAGGGGGTCAAAAGTTTCTAAAACAAAGGAAAGTTTATCATTCACAGGAACTGAAGAATAAGTAAATGTATTAAATATGTAAAAGGAGAGAAAAAAGGCCATAAATAGCTAAAATCTCATGCAGCTAATATTGTAAAACACTGTGCAGAAAAGACTCGCATCTTCATGACACTCCTGGTTTTTTTTCAAACTACACTTAGTATGTAAATGAAACATAGCATAGATTATAAAATGTGGAAGAGTCTCAACAAGTACTACTAAACACTAAGCACTAATTATAAAGTAATAAACTTCATTAGCATCAAAAAACGAGAACAGATTTTTTTGTATAGAAAATAGCTACGTCTAGGAATCTATTTCATTTCCATATTCAATATGATTTGAAAAGCTCAAAAATATGTTGATACTTATTAGATTTAACTCTTCACATAGTTTGTCTCAGAATTTTAAAAAATATTATCCAAAAACGGTAATGAAGATAACATCACTTCTTGTTTCATCAGAAAAATCTATAGAAGACAGTAGTTCTAAAATGAATTTTCTTTCAAGCTGCTTCAGAAACAATATTATTATATCTTTGATAGCTCTTAGACATATTTCTGTAATCACACAGAATCACAGAATGTTAGGGATTGGAAGGGACCTCAAAAGATCATCTAGTCCAATCCCCCTGCTGGAGCAGGATTACCTAGATCATATCACACAGGAACGCGTCCAGGCGGGTTTTGAATGTCTCCAGAGAAGGAGACTCCACAACCTCTCTGGGCAGCCTGTTCCAGTGTTCGGTTGCCCTCACCGTAAAGAAGTTTTTCCTCAGATTTATGTGGAACCTCCTGTGTTCCAACTTGCACCCATTGCCCCTTGTCCTGTCAAGGGATGTCACTGAGAAGAGCCTGGCTCCATCCTCATGACACTTGCCCTTTACATATTTATAAACATTAATGAGGTCACCCCTCAGTCTCCTCTTCTCTAAGCTAAAGACACCCAGCTCCCTCAGCCTCTCCTCATGTCCCCTTTAATCATCTTTGTGGCTCTGCGCTGGACTCTCTCTAGCAGTTCCCTGTCCTTCTTGAACTGAAGGGCCCAGAACTGGACACAATATTCCAGATGCGGCCTCACCAGGGCGGAGTAGAGGGGGAGTAATGTACTTTGATTTAAAATTGAGATATAACAAAAAAAGATGTTTCAACATTCCAGTGCAGGTTTTCATTCCTTCTCCTCCAATTGCGTATTAAAGCATAGTGAAAGAGAAACCACATTTTTTCACTCCTCCTTTCATAATCAGGCAATACTTTATCCCAACACTTCCCAGAGCATAGATAAAATGTTATAATGTCCAAAGGGAAAACGAACTTCTCATTTCTGTATCCTTTGACTCACATGAGACAATGAATCCTAAAAATTGCCACCTCAGGAACATGAGAAATTTAATTTTCCAGTTTGGGACTTGTCAACATATTGCAGCAGAACAAAAACGAAACTGTTTAATCCTCCAATGGAAAAAAAAAATTCTTCCATGCTTAGCACTCTACTGAAGAGTTTATAATACCTCAAAAAAAAAAAGTGTTTAGAAATGAAAGTCAAAATTTTTCTTCCTTCTACTGACAGACAGTGCTGTAATACCTAACCTGCCCAATGCAAAGGGCAGCATTTATTTAAAAATCTAAATTTGAGAGATTTAAGCCCTCTCATAATGAAGCGTGTAAAGCCTTATTTTTCTGTGAGGGTACACCTAACATCCTTTGTGTTGCCACATCACATTTTTGCAATCTTATGGGCTATAACTTCTGGTTACATTACTACAGGATGCCTACAACTTGCACTATCCATTATCTTCATATGTTCTGAAAAGATTCATTGCTGACAGCCCACACTACGAGACAGAATACCCATTGAAAGCATTCCAAAACCTTTTGTTCTAATAAGTAAGGTCATTGCCATTAAGTGTGTTGAATAATATTTCATATAAAAGGATGTTGTAAGAGCCACAGAAAGATTATTCGATGCACGAGTTGTATAACAAAGCAGCTTTTATTAAAAACACTGGAAAATTATACGGAGAATAGGGACCCAGTTAAGGATTAAAACTTACTTTCCCACAATAACTGTTTGTTACATGTAGAAGTAACAATCATCTACAGAAACTACAAAGACACCAAATATCTTTTCATAATTCTTTCAAGGGCTCTCAAACATTCTCTCTGACTTATGGGTATTCTGCCACAATTGATTTCCAGTACTTTTTAGTTACCTCCTCTGATACAAATAACATCTTCTAACAACTAATGCTTAGTACACCAAAGGGGAAAAGGTGCAGAATACACAAGATTATCAACCAACGGAACCAGTGAATTTTGTCTTCTGCCAAGGAAACAAAAAGCAAATAGCTACATCCAAGTCACTATTGGAACACTTGCCTAGCCTTGCAACTTATCTCTGTCAAGGCAATACTTGTATTAAGATTCATTTCTCAGCATCAGCCATGAAGTAAAACATTCAGTTTATTACACACAGCCTATAAATTGATCCTGAAAAAGAATTAAAACTGTGAGGAAATTCAAGTCTTCTGCATGAAAAAACATAACTGAACAGAAAAGGGCAACAAATTTTACAGCAGCTGGAAATGCTAGATTTAATTATTGAAGAGAAATCATGCAGAGAAGTTAGCTGCCTAGCATGATTTATAACAAATGCAAAGGGAGAGTCATGTGAAATTCTCAGTTAATCAACAGAAACGGCCAACAACATGAATGCCAGCACTTTTTATTTCTATAGATGACGAGAACTTGAAAAAATAAGATGAAAAATTCAAGGGAATGACATCACACAAGCTTTAAAAAAAGACACTTTGCGAAGGCAGGTTAGTTCGTAAATTACAGCAGCAGTTACATTTTACTGAAAAAATTACCAAAGCGTCTGTTTTCCTCACAGACTTGGAATGAAGAATCCTTGTCCATCCATTCTAGAAACTTTTCTCAAAACTATTGTGTTGCACTGTCCGTTGCTCCTCTACACACACTCATGATGTGCAACATTATGAATGGTTCTGTATAGTAACTTTTCCCCCATTTTCCTATTCCTTCATGTGAATCTTCCAGGTAACCCCCCCCCCCCGCCCCCATGTTACTAGAAGAATATTAATCAAAAATACTTTACACAAGCATTGAGATACGGTATCACAGATTTTGGTCAAAATCCAGTAGTGCTATCGATAGCAAACTAAACCTTCGCTAGAAAGATGAAACACGGTGATGCTTGAACAGTCCAGGCCTGAAACACTTGCAGGTTTACATATTTAGAATTCTATAAATATGTATATTCACACACAAATACATGAAGAGATTTATATAAGACAGGATGCATATCCAAGGCAATCGGCACTCCTGTCATAAATTATAAAATAAAGTCAATTAGAGTACAAAATTCCCTCCCCCTCCTCACACCAAATCCAATTATTCTCGTAGACCCACTCTGCAGCAGTCTGCACACATAATGTAAGATGCGAATCACCACATTTTTCAAGGTCATTTCTAGAAAGCAGTCTAGGTGGTAGCATGAAACTAGTTGTTGGAATTCAGGCATTAAGAGGTTCCTCTTCAGGATTTTCAGCTCTACCACTCAGGATGAGATTTTGAAAAATGCCTAAGAGACCTGTGCATACAAATCCCAGGGACACTGGGCAAAATTTAAGGTTATAAGGCTTATAAGTTATGCTAAGAATGCTCACATTTCCACGTTCACTGTAAAAATGTGTGCTTCACTGCCACCTCACTACAGAAATGAGTGGAATATTGCTTCCTCTGGCTTCTTTGAGGCTTAATCATATCGTAAAACAGGGAAGTGTGTCTCTGTCTCCCTGTGACCTCTCCATATAAGTACATTCATAGATGTAAGTACTTATAGAGGTAACAGTGAAAACATAGGTGAAGAAAGGATCAGAAAAAAATAGGAGATAAAAAGGTTGACCTTTGACTGTATTCAGCCATAGGAAAACCTCTCCTTCCCCTCCAAAGCAATTTTTTCTGTCTTTTTTACAATACTAGCTTAGAAGAAAGACAGCATAACTGGTTTGCTCATAATTTGTTATGTTACTTATATTATATCCTATTAAAAAGAGGAGTGGCCAGGCACCAAAGAGGAAGACTTTTTTGTAGTTGTAAGGTAGAGCCCTCTAGAGAGGGTGGGAGATTGCATCTTCTGTGAGGGAAGCTGAGCACCTCCAGTTTGAAGAAGCTTCTGGAGTGCAGGACTGCAGAGGCAAAGTAGGAAGAAACAGAAAAATAGCCAAGCCAAGATGACAGATGCCCTTCTTGCTACCAGACACAGAAGTGGATGTGCAGATTTTGCTGCTGTTCAAGACACTTTATTTGAAGTTTCTAAAAGAGAGAGAATTGCCTTGAGAAGACATAGGGAGGAGAGAAAAGATCTTTTAATTTAAATCTATCTCACCCAGGTGCTCAGAGTTTCCTGCATATGTAAAGTTATAGCACAAACTGGAACACTATGCAAAAAAGCCCACCCTTGCTTTAGAGACTCTTCCTGTGCTTTTGGTCATCCTGCTTTATGGAAAGGGTACAGACACTTTCCTCTCATTGTTCTGACCAACACAGGGTCCCACCACATGGAGACATAGCAAAGAAAGGCCCAATCAGACTGTATGCGGCAAGGTGAACATGTGCCACATTTGCTGTTGCTTCTCTGTCTCCTCCTGCCTGTGAAAGAATTGACAGGTAGACACTTCTCAATCCAGTTCTGGAAGGAAAACATCTGTCCTGTACCTGCAATGAATTAAGAACCTGCAGATTTGAACGGATGTGACTAACGGTTCTCCCTTCCACAAGAGAAAGATAACGCTGACTGAAGTCTGACACATACATCAGCAATGCTAACTTCATGAGACACCAGGTTTGTTATTTAAGCATTTGGTAGAATCCAATAGTTGCATATCTTCAGTTTGCACACCTGCAGAAGTGATGCTAGATCTAAGTTTTTCCAACACAGTAACAAAACTAAGCTTGATAAACAGGCTGCCCCTGTTTTAGTATGCTAGTTTCTGTTTAAGTTCAACTGATGAGTTAAACTCCTTGAGCCATCATACTGAGATAGCAGAGATTCAAAACAGCATCAACTTAAAAAAGTATCAGCCAACTCTCATCCTAGAGAGCTGTCACAGCAAAACTCAGAGCTATATTAAAAATGTAAGTTGATGCTCAGTGTAAATTTCTTCCAGACATCATAAAAGGTGTCTTGAGACTGAAATAAGGCTAACAGGGAAGTTGTCACTGAACAACTGTATTCATTGATAGCCCGTATTTACATGACAGAACCCTTTACTTCACACAGATTTCCCACATGCATGTGCACTTTTGCAAATAGTTTGCATCTGAAGAAAAAAAGTGGGCTGTTCATCTAATCAATAATGCCATGTCATGCATGGATCTTCAGCATAAATCCAGAGCAATAGATGTCAAGCATGTCCCACTCCAGTGATTATCAGGCAATGAAGTAAAAAGATGCACTTTTCATCTCCACAGGACTGTCGCCAAACCCTTGATGTAATAAATGAAACATGCCTGCTATTTCACCATTGCAAAATGGTACTGTAGATATCTTACAACATCTCTGTTTGCAGGAGGGGGTAACTAGCTCTAGATGAAGTGCAGATATGTTATTAAACAACGCACAGCTTGAATCCTGGGGCCAACACAGATGACCTTTAGAACATAAGCACTGTCTAAGACAAATATGCTTTCATCTTTGCAGAGTATTTTTTCAAGTAAAGATTTAAGAGAAAAACAGTTTAGATATACGTTAAGCACAAATGTGCCTTGAATCTCTTAATGCTTCATTTTAAAAACAAAACCACAAGTAGTATCACATGTCAGAAGAAAGACTAAGTACTCTTTAAGCAGAATATTAGTGAATTTAGTGAGATTTAGCTTCGTTTTCGTTTAAACAACCCAACAATTAAAGCACAGAGAAAGGAGATATGTGATGTAACAGAGATCCAAAATTGGAGGTATGACTAAAGTGATTCAGAAAAAAGGCTTGCATTTTTATTACAAGTCTATAAAAACAAAGACCATTGTTTCACTTTAGAATCCCTTAAGTGGGATGAAAACACAAAAACACAACAAAACCACACTGAGGCATGTAAAACATAAGGAAAATGGTTTTAGAGATGGATTAAGTGAAACAACAAATGATACAGAAAGAAAAAAAGTAATTTCTCATTTTGCACTTAACAGACTGAAGACATTTATCTTCAGTAAGGTGGTTTTCTTCAGAGTTATATCTTGACTGTAATGCTAAGCAGCTTTAACACATATAGTGAAATTTGCTTCATGGAGAAGAGCAGCATTGGTATCATAAAATTCCTTCCCCCACAAACTATGGTGCGCAGATTCTGACAAGTTCTGAGCTGCTCTACACAGCCTGTTTTTCCATCAAAGTTAGTGGCAAACTATCAAAATCCCCTATGACTGCAAAGCACCTTTCATGATAGAACCTCCTGTGCCTGAAAAGCCTGTATCACACATTGGAATCCTCAAACACAGCAGGCTTGTTATGTTTTGGTCGTTTGTTTTTTTAAAAAAGAGATTTAATTTCTTACCTCAAATTCAGCATGGCGGTTAATATCCTCTGCTCTCTGTCTGCTCAAGATAAATTCTGCTTCATTAGCCACTCTTACCAAATGGTCCTTCATGGTTTGACTCAGCAACCTGAGGACAGAGAATATTTAAGAACTGCCTTGAGAGAATGAAATCCTAAAATAAAAATCTGTAAATATAGTATATATAAAAATATTTTAGGCTCTGTTCCATAACTGACTTTATTGTATTAAGAAAATGGTATAAATAAGGTTGAAGGGTAATTTTCTGGCAACTGGTAAAATTATATTTAAATAGTCAACCAAACTAAGTATTAAACAAAATGTAAACACTCTAGACAGTAATTTGCTTTACCTGAAATATAGATATGTAAGAAAATCTTCCACATATACACAACACAAGATAAAGAAAAGTAAGCAGTTTATACATATAAACATCCACAGTGAAAGCTCTAATGTAATTGATGTGAAGTCTAAATAAAAAATTGTGAATTGCACTGCAGTGTAGTTTTTTCTCCAAATGTAAAATTGGAATTTTATGGTAAGCATACATTTAAGTAATATTTTCAGGATTATAAAACATCCTCGGTCTCACAAATGAAATGCTTAAGATATATATTGTTCCAGGTTATGTACAGAATAAAGCCGTCATTCTATCTGAGATTTCTGAGGCCTTCATAAACCCTGAGTTTATGAATGGCAGCACAGCTGACAGATTGAATTACAACCCAATTATTCTGTGAGTTCATATATTGTTACTAAAAACATCTCCTTTTTAATTAGTTACATTGGGATTCATAAAGTTAAAACTGGCAATACAGGAGCTACACTGTTTTAGAAGGTGCACATTTCCATAGGATCACTCAAAGTACACCAGATAAACCCATTACAGGCTCTACTGGTTAGTTTTTTCAAAATATCTGTTGTTAAAGCTTTTTTTTTTTAAGGTTTTCAGTTGCTAATGTAGAAAAGAGTAGCAGAACACAAAATCACTTGTTTCTCTTGCATATACAAGGTAAAGTACATTTCCACAAGTTTAAAGTCTACTGAGAGCCTTTCTTTACAAATACAGGATTTATTATGCAGGATGCCTTCTAATTTATACAATGGTAATTTTATCACCTAGAACTTATTTATCTGAACTAAGGCTCCACCTGTCTCTATCTGTATGTTTGATAGTATGATCATCAATGCTTTGCTCTCTCTTTTCCTATGCTATTCACAATTCCACACTTGCAGTAGGCTTGCAGGTCACCAGCCTACTCCAATGAGAATAAATCCAGAGGCAGAACAACACCTGGAGCTCTTTGTTCATTGCCTCTCTCACTACAAGGCTGGGAAAACTGCAGCACAACAGCTAAACGTGACCATATGATCATGAGCCAGTTAAGTCATTGGATTACTGTCTCCATGGATGAAGCCTTGAAAAAAGAAATATGTACAATTAATTATTTGAAGCACGACTTCACTTTCTGTTGGAGGAGGCTGATACAGAAGCCACTGCTTTAGAACCACATTATAATTTTTTTCATTTTTTCTATTTTTAGTCACTTTTAGAATGGAAGTAGCCATTGATCAACAAACGTGCAATTTGGCTAATTTATCTGCATGCATTAGTGACAAACTTTTCCTTTCAAAAACTTGCAGAAGCAACATTGCTGCAATAATGTAACTTCAATTTTGTAACTTTTTATGGCTTCAAAAAAAGTGGGAAAATAAACTAGTTAAGAAGGCATTGCTCATACTCCGAAAAAAGAAACCCCAAACCTGTGTCTCTAATAATTTACAATAATGTTCAGCTAAAAATAAATCCCTAGTAATAAACCAGCAACAAGAAATTTTGCATAACCAATTTCATAGTCTGGGCAGATTCAATTTGCTTCCCCTCTTTCTCCAAGATCTCCAGTAGCACATTCAAATCTGTTACCTAAGCATTTAAATGAACATTTTTTTATTAAACTAAGAACTGTCTAAAAAAATATAGGGATCATAAATACTCATGTATTATGATATTATGTATTAAAATATACATTTATCACAGTTGGAAAGTATCCCATTATTTTCATTGAGTTTGTCAATACCAATAGCTCCTGCTAACCTGATCAGACTTTTAAAAATACTAGTTATCCTCTAAAAGGTCCTTTTTTAATCTAACACTAGTTATCCTCTAGAAGTCCCACTTTTTTTCATCTGTTCAAGAAAGCACACTGTATAATAACTGCTTTTAATGATTTACAACATGGATTTTCCTTTTTATCTACTAAACGTAACCAGTAAGCAGCCCAGCACATGACTGACTGTACACTGGCACTTACTATGCATTTGCGGAGATGATGGACATGTTCCAAACAAAGCAGAGAACTACATTCCCTCACATAGGAACAACATTCTCAAAACAGACTTGAAGTGTACTTAGTAAAAACAAACAGGTTTTGAGTATCAGAAAGAGCTTGGTCTCCTCTGGATCAGTTGCCACTTTTTGTCACCCCCACCTCTCCTTACTAATCCCACACACTTTCCTCATTTTCTCTACGTTATTCTACACAAGGCTAGGCCAGATAGATAAAACTTACACATGATTTTGCAGATGAATCCTAGTCGATCTGTCATTTTGGCAACCAAAAATTCTTATGGCTAACAACTAGGGAATTGTCCAAGCTTAGCACAAGCACCTACTGGTAACTTCAAGCACTTCTCAGAAAAAGGTAAAAGCTTCATATTATTAGGTATCAATTATTATACAATTACTTCCTTTCTTGCAAATTGACAAATTCAGCAACTAAAGGTGTTCAGGAGGTGAGGATAAAAATTATTTATTAATACAAATGAAGCCTATAGGAAACAATTTACTAGTTTATACCATATGACAGCTGTGTTCATTATTTACATTCAAGAACTTCAAATTTTAATCTTTCTTTTCAGTCACCTTTTCCAAACACTGCATATACTTAGATTAACTTTCTTCTAACAAACAGTTCAAGTTGTATCATTATCTAGGTCAGTTTGGATTTTCTTTATGAGAACAGTGTCCACACACATAGCATGCCACTCAGATTTCTATTTTGAACGTACCTCTTTGAGTGTGGAACTAAGCAAACTAAATACATATCTATACATAACTGTAATGATGCCATCATTAAAAATCAAAGACAAATACCAGCTCTCAGCATCTCTATAAATGAACACAACTCTGCTTTTATGTCTAAAATGAAGTTTAATCATCTACTTCTAAACACTAATTTAGGGAACTTTGGCAGCTGCTACTTTTCCATTTGAGGCAAACAAAACATTGAACAGAAATTTGCTAAGTGTAGCTCGCTGCTCACAATAGAAACAACTGTTTCCAGCTGAGCAGACCACTGCTGAAGTGAGGACAAGAATCTGACTCTTGCAGAAGTATTAGTTCAACTCCAAACTCCATACAACACATTTTGTACGTATGTGAGTGGCTACAGACTCTATTAACTACATAAGGTAACTTTATGAGAGACAAATGTTTTCTTCTAAAGAAAAAAATGTTTAGAAAAATCCGATTTTCCTCACCAAGACAGTAAGTACACTTCATGGATTTAAAGGATCATAATGGTCCTTTCTGGTACCTGCTCTGGCCTCCTACACAGAATTGATCATGCATGTTTTTCCCAAAATAATTTCATTTCCTCCATCAGGTCTGTACCTTCTGTCTGAGCTACAGCACAGCTTTCAGAAAGATGCCCCAAGTTTTTTTTGGTTTGGTTTGTTTTTTTTTAAGATTTGAAGATATTTTACACCATGTTCCCTTATAAAGAAATTTTATAATAAGGTAATTAGTGACAACTGAAAAAAAAAAAAACAACAAACAAGCACAACTATTTCTTGTCTGCTTTTATCCTGTTTTTTTTATTCCAACTAGATCACATTAGTTCTTTTTCTGTTAAATAACAAGTCTATCCAAAACATCTCTTTATAAATACTTTGTTTCAAAGCAAAAGGACAGATTTTCATTCTTTGACTAAACAAACAGATTAATTGAATTTCTTGTCTTCTTCAAAGTATGCACACCCAAGCTGAAAGAAAAATTTAAGTCTAATAATTTCCTTCTTGCCTATGCTTCATAATCTCTCTATGCAGACCCATGGACCAAGTTTGCCTTATACTGCTATCTATCATATCTGTTTATCTTTTTCAGTGTTATTAAACACCAAAATACTGTTGAATGTGGTGATTTACACTCCTCCTTCCCTGACAGATTCTCTTCTGGTTTGGCTTTATTTACAACAAGTTACTGAATTAAGAGAAGAGTGGCGATGGAGCGTGGATGGACATGTTCTGTAGAAGTTAGACCATAATACTTATGGAGGTAAAGACTCTGGATACCAGGCCTACTCTTCTGCTTCCAGTGCACACCAGATTTGAGGTCTCAAACAGACTTTTCCTTTGTCTAAGCACTTTCTTTCTGGACTAAAATATTTAAAAACATGTGATTAACTTTGAAAAGATGAACAGCCTAGTAAAAACAAGCAAGGGGACAGATCCCATGCTGGAAGTTAAATATATACTTGCATACTTTTCTGGGTCAGGAATGAAGTGCTAAACCACTGAGAGAAGGAGTACCAGCCAAATACATAAGATATTCTGATTTTTATTGTTATGCTGGAAGAGAAAACTATGAGACACAAAGCAAGAAACCTTCTTACTCTGATTTCTGTCTGCTGAATGCTTAGATGATCAAGTAAAAAGTCAAGTTTCTTCTTACAGTAAGTGAAAAGGAGAAGGTACAAGAGGGAAAAAATAGGACAGAAAAATATGGGCAAGCAAAGAAAATGAGAGATGGATAAATTGTGGGTTAGTATTACTGATGTCCAACAATTATCAATTTTAGTCAAAATATGGAAAAAGCTTTACAGGTGACATTTACAACAGCTGTTTAGGCATAAATCTCTCATAAAGTACTACAGGGAGAGATTATATACGTTCCAGATGCTACCACAACAGAGAACTCTGAGATAGCCAAGAAAGGAGGATAAAGGTAAGCTTTCCTACTTGCACTCCTCATAAACCTAGCATATAAGAGATTCTCTTACTTCAAAAGGAGATATGTTCTACATGGATACACGCTGTCTTTTATGGGATCTGACTGCTCAATGTGCTAAGTGTTGGAATTACTGCTGCAAGGGAGTTTTACAATTGCTTTGTGGAACACAGATACATTATTCAATCATCAAAAAATACCAAGAAGTCCATAAAGTTCTAAAGACTGAAGTTGGAACACATTTACTCCCTTAAAATAGGAGAGAAAAAAAAAAAAAAAAAACAAAACAAAAAACCCCCGAAAATCACGCAGACTCATCAAAATGCTGACTTGGACATGTCATAGCATAAAACTTAACAGCACTCTGAAAGGACAGCTAGGAGGGGACACACCAATCCAACCTTTGCTATCTAGGATAGCTACTTAGGACATGTCAGAGTCTAGTGAAAACTGATCTGAGTTTGTGTTCACATTCTGATATAAACTGCATGGTAGTACGACAGATGATTTCTGAAAATTTTCGATCAGATAGCAATAGTACACATATACACACAGAGTGCGGTATAAATACCTTCGTGTTACTCTTGCATTAATTTATTTTTTAAAAGCAGATATTACTAAAAACTTCCTACATTAAAAAAACATTTAAGAACTCCTAGGCACTCAAAAGTGGTTTATGATTTTGCTCTTTCATAGACCCAGCAAATTAATGACATATTCTCACAAGCAAAACCTACCTTTGTCACATACATACCTCCAAAGTTACTAGCATCTCCAATAATAAAAGCTTACATTAATTTTTAATCATTAAGACATAGCTCTCCCCAAAAAGCTTCTGCTTACTCATTAAGTTGCAGCAAAGATCATATGTTTCCAGTTAAACAAAAATGATGCAATTTAAATCCATGCGCAGATGATCAAACAAAACTCAGTGAAATAAAAAACTGTTTTAAAAATGGTTGTGCACATCACACTATACCTTAGTGCACACACACAAACAAAAAAGTCATGTAGTGTCAAGAACCCCACCTCAAGTTACTTATCCATCTCTGAAACACATTCAGGCTACAATTTCTAATTTTCAGCACATTTAAAATGTTGTTTAAAGTCTAGCCTAATGATCTTCTGTAGTTCAAATTCACACATTAACAAAGCTGCTTCTGCTATGAAACCAAAACAATAACATAAAAACTCTGAAAATAAATCACCAAAAATCCCTTTTACAAAACCTACTACCTAAACAGAACAGGTTGCTAAAAATAAAAAGCAAGGAAATGTCGAAAACATTTTTTTTATCTCTTACAAATCAAGACTAAGTTGCAGGTTCTACATTATCAGAATTTCAGGGCGAGGAGGCTGCAATAAGGGGAGCAGACTGGTAGTAATCAATTCTAGTTTGGATGTGACTACATTTACAATTTTTTTCCTGAGCCTTTTTTGGTCAATTATGCACAACACATAAATCTCTCAGTTATCATCCATTTTTTCATTAATAGCTGTATTTTTCTAACTATTTTCCATCACAGTAGTTGCTCCTATGGTAACACATTCTCTAATATTTATTCCTTGAGAGTGACCACACTATTGCAAGTGAAAGACAATTGAATGGGGCAGTCTACATCTGTCCCCTATTTTCCGTTAGGAAAGTGTGCAAGTAATTGGCCAACTAGCTTGATTGCCAACTATTTCAATATTAAAAAATATTTGCATCTATGACCAGTCAAAAGTAATATATACAATTTAAGAAAAGAAACAGCAGGAGACATACGTTGAAATTTTCTTAGTACAGTTCCTCTTAAAAAAAAAAAAGCGCTATAGAAATAGAGATGATTACAGCATTCCAGATCTTATACTACTGGATATTATGTATTGGGAGAATAATATCAGTTACATCTGGTTGTTTCTGGAGAGGTTTGGGGCTTGTTTTGGTTGGTTGGTGGAATTTTTACTTGCTAAGGATATTAGATTTGCATGCTGTCTGCCTTCCTCCTTCTCCCAGTAACTTCCGAATTTATTGGATAATTTCAACAATTTTGTTTTTAATAGAAGGCTACACTTTCTCAAAAATATTAATTTGATACATAAGTTTTTATCCAACACAGGACAAAAACCCTTGCAACCATCCTTAAAAAAAGCTGTTCTCAACTGCACTGAAAGCCATAATAGAAAATCCAATACAGGAGGAGAATTCTCTGATATGGCAGGAGAATGTTGATTAGATTTCATTCCTCATTAGACAACAGAGGATCTAGCAATGAGAAAAAGCTACAGAAAAACAAACTTCATTAGTTCTGCTTCTCCTGGATACACTTGTGAATCCATAAGTTTTTGGTTGGTTTGTTTGGTTAAGGATTTGAAAGTCCAAAGGCAAAGGAGAGGAAACTATACACGTATTCTTCCAGTTTAATTAGGTTATCTTTGAACCAAACTTTATGTGACAGTTTTTTAAAGCAACTGCTGTCTGAATATTCATTTACAGATGTATAAAAATATATGTAGAGAACGCAGCACTTAATTCTTTGGATGACTAAGAAAAGTATGCTTAAGAAAATTCAAATTAAGCATCTTCAAGAGTCTCTTCAACTGAAAATCAGAAAGAATAATTGCTGTAGCATGCTTAGGAGGCTGATCCCTCAACCCCTGCCATGCCAAACCCATTATCACCCCAAAGGGGATAATAACTGTCATGCCTAGTCTCAAGCTTGAGTACGTTTGTTAGTGCACTGACTGATACAGAAAACAAGGTCTAGCATAAGAGATGTTTCACACTAAAGTGTGCTAATGAATCAAAGCGACAGGAGAAAGTTTTAACCTTCACAGAGCAAAGAAGTTGTTTGCTAACTAGTCAAGTAGAGGAAATAAGAGTCTAACAAAAGAGACTTTTGTACATGCAAGGAAGTAAAACAAAGTTGCTTTTTTTTTTTAATTCAGAAATAATAGCTTGACCATCTCCTGCATAAATTAGTTTCAGGGTGAAAAAAATTAATCTGTCTGGATACCTTGGAAGTCTCCAAAGGAAAGGACTGGCTATGACAGTGGACAAAATCGCACCTAAAGGATGGTTCCAGTGAACAAATTCCCTCATCAGTAAGCTCTTGGATTGAGGCTCCAAAACAGACTCTCCCTAAAGGGAGGACCCAAAGGTGAAAGGCAAGCACAAAGACTGGAATCCAGACTGACAGAAGTTCAGCAGGCTAAGAAAAACGTTTCGCAATCCATACTTCTGCTGCACAGATGGCTCAGTACACAGAGAAGCAGTGGTACAGGCACCTTTTTAACAAGGTTTCAAAGAGCATTAATAGTGTGCCCAGACATTACAATAATATTGAACAATACTTATTCATTTTTATTAAAAACAGATTAATGTTCAATGTAGCAATGTACTGAAATTCACATTTCTTTTCATGCACAGAAAGAGGTTATTTTCCAATACCTGCTCCTTTAGCTTTTCACTTACTTTCTGTAAATTCCTGTTTTTCTATACAGTTTTGTGTTTGGTTGGGGGTTTTTTTTGGTTTGGAAATGGGATTTTTTTTTGTGGTGTTTTTTTTTTTTTACTATGCTTGTAACCTGGCCTTCAAAATACGTCAGTTGTGTATTTCAGCTTTAGGTAGGTTTATGGTTCTGTATTTTCATATACTATTCTCCTGTTTATAGAGATTTTATTTTTCAGTTCAAGATTCAAAATTTGACTGGGCACAAACAAATCAATTCTGCTATACATGTGCAGTGGATCTGATATATCCAGAAAGCCTGGGAGCAACTATATGTGTAACACATTAGTTACTTGTGAACATGATGAAATTCAGACCAACACATTCTGAATGCAGCACACACACTGTAGATCTTACGAGTCCCAGAGGCAAACTTCCTGCACATATTTCTGTTCAGGGAATCCTAGCCAAAACATGGCAAGTCTAAACATAAAACTTTCAACTGCTGTGAGAGAGAGGTACATTCATACCTTTCACATAAAAGCAAAAAATACATTTGAAAGCAAGTATAAGAAAAGATTTAGATCTCTTCTAGAATTCTTTCTCTTGCAGAAATATTTTCAGTTGTCTTATTTGCCTGATAAACACAGTAGAACACACTTCAAACTGGAATATTCTCTGGTATCATTAGTCCAAAAAGTTAGTAATAAACATTAGGAATAAAGCCCTGGTTTACAAAGGTTATAGGATGACCAAGACTTTCTCCACCAAGGCAGCAGACAATAGCAATTCTGTAATTCCACAAATTCTGTGCCATTCTTCTAGTCCTTAATTTTATTTATTCTAACGCTCCCCATGTCATGGTACCCCCCAGACATCCTTCCTTACTTGCCAAAATCAGTTCTGTCCTTTGTACAACTACCTTGTCTTCTTTTCTTGAGTACTTATAGAAACAATTTTAAAACTTAACTTTTATTATACAATTATGCAGTTAAAGTCTAAATCAGTATCATTCAGTCAGTCTCATTTTTAAGTTTTAATTAAAAGATTTCAGCTTTTGGAGTTTTTAAGATTACAACGTTACAGCAAAAACACATAGAACAATAACAAAACCAATAAAATACAAGGCCTGAAATGCTTTAGTATAAGTGTTAGTATATGTGCAAGAAAAACAATGTGCAACCTGCATAAAGAGAAGAAAAGAGTAGTTCTGGAATATACTTCATGTCATATGAGGGATAATAGTTTCATTGCAGTGAATGCTGAAAAGCCACAAAGCACCGCAATGACCAATTCAGCAATAACTTTAAAGGCTCCTATAAACAGCAATGGAGGAAAATGGAGATAGATAAAAGGAGCCATTTTTAAGAAATTAATCCCCTTCTCCTCCTCTCCATAATGAAAGTTATGTTCCCACTTTTTAAAAAAACATATCTGCTAGGAGTTAGAAATGAAATGAAGTAACAATTACTCGGATATTTTCCGCTAACCAAAACCACACTTTTCAGTCTTCAAGGGATCATTTGTCCCTGAGACAACCACTCTGCTAAGGCTAGACTATAAGTTATTGATGTTGTTTATGGAGGTGGGGGAGTGATTCCATCTGTCTGTGATGGGCACTGCAGGTTTTTAAAAGAAAATAGTCAATTCCAAACAGTTTACTGATAGAATGCTCTCTGAAAGCTTGACCTGGACAAGCTGAATAGCTACTAGGTAACTGCTACTTAAAACTCAGTCTCAGCAACTGATTTGTTCATGATAAACATCTTACACAGATGAACCTTACACTGTGGTTTACATGCGTGTGGGATCTGTACGTTATCTATGCTAATAAAACATTAATCAAGGGCCAAATTTATAGCAGGCACTTTATAAGTAAGGTCAAGACAGGTCAGCCTCACATAATAGGAAACAACTACAGGCTAGATCTTAACACTGTAACTGAACACCCTTGTTACTTTACCTTGGCCCTTGGGATCAAGACTAGTAGCAAAATGTTTTTTCTGCCTCAGAATAGTGTTTCCCTCACCATAAACTGAAACGCAACCATTAAAATGGTCATTATTTTTACATATCTTGAGAACATCTACACATTTTAAAAGAAAAATCTCAAATACCCATTTCCCCTATTCCTACAATGATAAGATATTTATATAGCATTTTAATTTATGTGATAAATTATTTTTTTTAATTCAGTAGCTGCCCTAATCCTGTAAAATTTATTTTCTATTGGGATTTTTACTAGCTCAAGTTACTCACTAACAGAATTTAGCTTTAGATAAATGGTGTTTCTTATAATATTCCTTAGCTAACTCATTAAGACATCTTAAAAAAAAATCCTTCAGAAAAAGTAAATATTGCTCTTAGTCTGCCTCAACAATCAATTCCTAATGAAGAAAATATTGATGGTTCTGAATAGTCACTACAAGTCAAAGAGCATGGCCTCATCACCTGCTCTGTCATTTTCTATAAGTCCCAGTAATATACATATATAGTTACAGACAGAACAATAAACTAATGGGTAATATTAACAGATTTTTTTTTTTTTTTTTTTTTTACCGTAAAGGGACTCCCTCCTTCCTATTTTATGAGGTAGATAGGAAATGAGCAAACTGAAACCTAATTTTTGAGACAGAGGCTTATCTTACAATTCCTAGCTATAATGTCCTCCAAATATCTATTCCCTTCCCCAAGAGATTAGCTGAATACAAATTATAGTTGCAACGTTAACCAGTGCACAAGGACAAGAAAAAAGAAAATCCATGACACACCAATAAGTGAAACTAAAGAGCATTCAGATTCTGCAAAATCCCATATTCAGTATTAGAACTGAAGTATTAAAGAATGTGAAATTATGCTTGTAAAACTCAAAGAAAATGACACAAAAAGAGGCAGAAGAAAAATTCTTTAAAGAAAGTTTCAAGCCACACAACCTCCTGAAGGCTAAGGCAGAGGTGTTATCAAGTATTGTGACTTACCTTCCTTCATTGACAAGCTCAATAAAGGCAAGGCCAGCATTCTTTTGGATAGAGTTCTGCCACTCCTGGGGGAAAAAAAAAAAAAAGAGAAAACTAGTTGTATAAAACCAAAACTAATAAAAAACCATTTTCAGCTACAAAGTCATGCACTTTATTTTCAATTTTAGCAACTTACACCACCATCAGCAAACATATAAAGCATTAATTGTGTGCTAATCAGGAAGGAAACATTACCAGCATCATACATTCAAAGTCATATTCTGTGGAGGGGAGAAGAAAATAAAAAAACATCCCACAGACAACTGCATCATCTTCTTTTCCTGTGTTATGCAATAGTTCTGAACTTATGTGGTTCATTGATGCTTTTTGCCTCATTGAACCTTGACAATGCTACAAACAATCTGTTTCACATTAATGTAAGCTCATTCTTTAGACACAACTTTCTCTCATACCTTAAAGTCTAGTTAACATATATGCTGATAATAATCCTCACCTCAGCATCACATAGCCATCTCTACCCAAAAAAATCTGCTAATGATCCAAATACTGCATCATTAATACCCAGTACGTTTCAAAAAATTTTAATACATTTTTAACATTCTGAATTAACACACTGAAATGATGGTAACGGCAGGCACTCATGCACTGCACATTTCTTACATCCAACTGAACCCTGAATTACAGCAAAATTCTACACCTCTTAAACATATAGGCAGGTTTTGCCTGGCCCCTAGAAGAGACAGATTGGAAAGCAACCAGCCCAGATGACCTATCACTGGGGCTTGCTTCCCCCATTTGAAAGCTGAGGAGAAAACAGAATTGGTTAACAAAACACAAAGAAAATTTTTAATCCTAGACTCAATAGGAACAAGTTGACAGAACTAAAAATTAGGGTAATAAATGTGTGAACCTTATATTTTGGGGAAAATGCAGAGGCATTTGGATAGAAGAGGCCAAACACAATTCTTGGTTTAAATCCTACAATTCTGCTAAACTAATACAAAAGAATGATTCTGAAGCAGATAGATACTTAAGTTTCATATGCTTTTCCACATCTGCTTCCTTGATTTTTCAGACTTTGTTGTATGAAATAATAATCCTAATGATTATTTACATCATTACTTCTATCACTGAGGTTCTTCTCAAAAATCTCATCAGCTTCAAAACAGGCAAAGAGTGCAAAACTGCAAATATTTCTTAAACAGATTTCAGATTTCTGCATGTTGGAGTTTTTAATACCCAGTGTCAACAGAGTGCATTTTTTGCTGCTCAGTGTTGCAGAATTACCTCTCAGTGACATGAAGGTTTGATCAGACATACACAAAAGTCAGTAGAACAATGTTGTTTCTTTACAATTTAAATCCTGCGCCCCGCCCCCCTCCCCCCCCCCCCCAAAAAAAATCCAGATTTCAAATGCAGGGGAGAGATTATAACTCCAATCTCTCAAGGCTTGACATGTTCCAGGCCCAACATAGTCTTCTATCATTTTTAAGTTGCAACAACGTATTACAATTTTCACATAGTCACAATTAATAGTAGAATAATTGGAATTTGTGATGTATTATTCAACATGAATTATAAATGTATTTCATTTCTTTTTATGTAACTAGTTTATATGCATTAATAGGCAAGAAACATTCTAAACACCATATAAGTTCCATTTATTTATCATCACAGACAGGTTTTTTGGGAGTTTGGGGTGTGGTTTTTCTTTTTGAGGCTACATCAAGTAGCATCATTGGTCCTTGTTCCTACATATTATCTGACTAATATTTCTCCCACCATCCTTCCCCCAGTTCTCCCCTATTGCCTTCTTACGGCCACCGTTACATGGCTTCAAGTTAGTCTGTAAGCTGTCTAAAATAGCTTTAAGAAATATTTATTCTTTAAAAAAAAAGCCTTTTAGCTGCTAATCTAAACAAAATAGCATATGCAACTAATCCTTATAACAGTTTTTTAAATGTAATATCAAGTTCTAAATATTTAGCTTCATATGATGATAACTGAAAATATTCTGTTAGCTTAAATGTGTAAAAACTCAAGAAAAGCAAAATAATTTTTTCCATTTATGACGCTGTCCATCTGTTCCTCTGCTTTTTAAGAGACCTCACTACAACACTTGAAAATTTAATTGGTGAAGATGGAGGTTGCAAAAAGTGAAAATAAAGTGCATTTATCATGATACTTTTCAGCATTTTTCTCTACATCAGACACCATCAAAGGCGGCGTTAGTCTAAACAATTTCATAAATCACAGCTGAACACACCCTAAAGCTAATTTTAATAGTCAAAAGAAAAGACTAATGGTCATCATCTTTCATGATCCATTCAATATTTCCCCACAGTATATGTGTTCTCTCAAACAGTTACACTCAGAATGCATATTGCATTATTATATCAACATCTTAGTTATCCATCTCCCAAAGGTATTAGCGAAAAAACACGTTAAAAGCCTCAAACTCAACCACTAATGCAACTAAATAACTACAAAACACATTTCAGCACTTTCCTAAGGAAGGACTGTAAGGGAAGATCAAAGTCAATAATTTCATACCTGTACTAAGCTGCACTTAATTGACCATCATTTCCTATGGCTATAAATGTTTAGTAACCAAGAGACATAATCTACTTTTAATGCTTTTGGTCACTGTACAGTCAATAGTGAAGCAGGAAAAAAACCTAGAAGCACTAAACACTATCACAAATAGCTACAATGAAAAACAGCCATTACAAGGAGATAAATAAGAAATCACATTTTATTCAAATACTATGTCTTATGTGGAAATTTCCTAGCTCATTATTGTTTCACCTACTTCCTTAATGGAATCTGTAAACACTTCCATAAGTACTCTAGATAAAATACAAGTACTATATCCTTTCTTGAAATGGTACTTCAAACCTCATGTGAATTATAATTCTGTATAGAATAACATATTACATTTCCTGTAGCTACAGCATAACTCTGCCATAAGCAAAATTATATCCTAGTCCTCTATAGCACCAATTTTATATCATCAGCAAGTTTCATTAACACATTCTTACTGAGTACACAAGGATCATTAAATGAAAACATTAAACAGTACTGGTCTTAACCCCCCCCCCCTTTCAGAAACAAATAATCTCCCTCAAGGTTTATATCATGACCTACTGTTGTCCCATTTGAGTCAGGTTGGGTTTTTTTAATCTATTTTACAGTGTTTTTTTTAATTAATTCTAACTAATGATCAGTCGTATGACAGTACCAAATGCTCTAATAAAACTTATATAAATTACTACTTTTCCTTTGTCTAGGAAATATATTTTGGCCAAAGACCACAAAATGCATTAGACCATAACCAACAATGAGATTAGTCTAGCAAAACAGTCTTTAGTAATTCTATGTCCCGTTTTATTTCATTTCAGCTACATATGCATGTGTAGTTACCTCAGTCTTCAAATGCATTGAAAAGTCTTTTATACTACTTGATCCTCCTATTTCCTTTCTTAAAAATAAGGTATGTCTCTCATCACATGGCATCACCAGATGTGAAGTTCTTTAAAAATTCTGCATTGAACTTGAATTTTCCAGTGTCAACTCTATTGATCAGTCATTTTCTTCCATTTATTGTTGGCTCCCTACTCATTCTGAATATCCTTGTTCAGATCTAATACCTCAGGAGCTTCTTATTTACCCAAACGGGCATGCCCAAAAGCCTTTGCACACAGCAGCAGCTTCTAGGAGCCAGCTTCAAAACAAAGAAATGCAAGTGGTTCTTGACACAGTGCATTACAGATCAGTGGAATCTATCGCCAAAGGATGTTGCAGTGACTAAAAGTTTAATAGGATCAAGAGAAGACTGCACAAGTACACGGAAGGAAAATATATTGATATCGACTAAACACAGAGAAACTACATCCAATTCAGAAAATATCCCAAGCTGAAAACAGCTGGAGAGTGGAAGGGTATCATACATGCTTGTTTATTTTATTCTTCTTGAGCATCTCTTTGATTACAGTTGGGGATACAACAATAAGGTGGAGCTTTTATCTAACCCAATATAGCCATTCCTAAACTCTAATCACTCAAACTAATGCCAAGAAAATTTTGTTGATAAACATTTTTGTTGGTTTGTAATTTAAAGTGCTTGCCTGTAGGCAGCAAACGGACATATCCCTCCTCATCTGTATACTTCTAGGAAAGAAATATAACTATATTTCAATTAACCCAAAATATATATTTTTCAAGCTATATAAAAAACATTTGCAAGATCAATCCATCAATGGATCTGATAGTTAAACAATTAAACATGGATCTTTAGCAAATACTTAAAATATTTCCAATAGATGAAAACTGTTCTGTCTTCAACTGTAGCAAACTGTACTACTAGTTTCATTCACATACACATACACATACACATGCATATTCCTTAATAATTAATTTTTCTCAGAAACGTAAAAAAATATCCTTCTAAAAAGGTTAACATATTCCACAATTAAGAATTATATCTAATGGTTGAAATACACACTCATAAGCAAGCAAAAAAGACCAAATTCTTCACTAATCCGTCCTTCCCATAAAGCTGGTGGAGCTTTAATAATTTATTTTGGTTATGAAACAAAGGAGAAGGATGACTTTGGTACTGACAACTATGAATGGAGCACTAAGGAGCAGGGTGGGAAAATGTGTTAACATATGACTAAGAGACATATTATATCCTAGAGTAAAGGTCAAATCTGCATGAAAAACTTGTTCATAGAGAGATATACTAATCTTTAAGTGCCTAAAGTAAACTATCAAGAACTTTTCAGCAGTGTTTGCACTTGGTGTCAGCACTCTCTCAGCACCACATCCACTACAGGCTTGAATGAACTCAGCAATAAAGAACATATAGTGAAAAGTAGATTATATCTCAGCTGGGTTCTTCATAATTAAAAAAAAGTTAGACTACATGTTAAGCAGAATATCTGCAACCATAAATTACTTTTAAAGAGTTGAAGCATGCTTAAATGATTTTAATCTACAAAGCTCCACTGAAAAAAAATAAAACCAATATGGAATTATGGGAAATCATATCTAGAAACTCTATGTAGCAATTTAATATCAAAATTAGCACATGCTAAGTAGTGTACGAAACAGAAAAATTTTGCAAGAATGTGACACATTTTAAACATGAAAACACATTTGGAGACAATGTTATTCAGTATATATACAGTCATACCTGGGTGCTCAAAGAAAATAAAAAAAACATAAATCAATAATGGAAGAACTATCAGAAATGGATTGAGAAAAAATAATTATATTAATCATCCTTTCTCTACAGGAGAACATCACTATTGCGGAATCTTAACGCAGAGAAAAGAGAGAGCTTGCAAAAGTATTTACCACTATCAAATTCAGAACATCTTTTCAGGAAGAAAACTTATCAAACAGGCTTGAATTTATGGACATTTAAACAACGGATACTATTCCACACTAAACAACAGCTTGTCTACAAAAGCTTTAACATGGCATCTATGTAACAAGCCAAGCTATCTCACTAATCAATACAAAGGTTTTGATTTCAATAAGGGTGATAAAAGTTACTCTAACCCGGGCCAGCTACAAGCTCTCAACAGATGATCATCATTAGGCCTCTATCGGGGTTCCACATACTCAGGCTGTACAAATGTGTCCTATTAGTACATGGTCTGTCTGTTTGGCAACTCCAGCCTTAAGACAAATGGCAGCTGCTGCCCTTCAAGGTCTGAAGTCAAGTCCTCAGGGAATCTAAAAGCCCAACTGGAAAAATCAAGGCCTGTTCATTAGAGACTGCTCCAGGGGAAACTTGCAAGGCTGCCATTAGAACTATATAAAAGAGCTAATTATTTTTATAAGACTTTTAAACTATCAAACACACTCAGTTACAACAAAAAGTATTTACTGCTGGCATTCCATTAAAAAGACATTGCTTTTTGTCAAAAAATCAGCTAGCGACAGTACACAACTAAAGTCTTTGTATTAAAAATTTTAATGAGTCTTCTAGGACAAAGTTGTGTAAAAAATAACTAGATGCGATAGCTTCTCAAGTGGAGGTGTAACACCAAGGATGTTGTTGTGGGAAAATATTCCAAACACACTCATATCAAACTAACCAATGAACTATAAAGGCGGGCCAAGATTGTGCATGTGTGACTATCTATCCCTGAAAAGGACAAGAAATCCAAGAAATAAACATGTTCAGCGTTGCAAAACTGTCTGGAAAGAACACATAACGTTCTTGTTTCAAACCTCTGCTGTTAACAAACAACTGAAAATGCTGCAGTACACTAGCGTATTGATCAATCAAAAAGGCACATGGCCTAGTTGGTATCAAACACCAAGACTGAGCAGAAAAAAATGAAAACCAAAAGTGTTTCAGTATTTTTCCTCTGATAAAACACAGAAACAAGGATTATAATAACAATAGCTACTTCCATAAAATATACTCTGGGGAAGAGTGGGAACACTGTTTTTTTGTTCATAACCACAAAATTGTTTACTATTTTAACTATGAAACAGAATCAACGTTTCTTATACTGAAATATTTTTCCAGCTGCACAGCATGACAACACTGTACTGAATTCTAATGGTATAACAGATCACTGCTATAGAGTATTTATTACACAGCATTTATTACAAATCTTTTAAAAGTGCTATATGAAATTCATTAGTGTTCCTTAATCAATTCTTGGATCAACATGCACATTAGCTTCCGACAGCCTAATTCAAAAAAGCAATTACAAGCCTAGTCCTTGTGTAAAAGGACGACAGAAAGAAGCTATGTTAAACCAGTTTAAAAGAATGAAAACGTAAAGAAAACAGATTAGGAATGATTTATATCAATGTCTAGTGCTGAAGTTAATTACAACTAACCCAATAAAACAGTGCCTTTATTATTGTACAGCAAGTAATAACCTCAGACGCAGAAAACAGAACTCTCTGCTGACTTTTGCATGCTCAATTCCACAGCACACTACATTAAGAATTAAAGAAGTTGTAAATAAGCCATACAGAAACAGCAGTTTTTTAACTAAAAGCAGAAGCCTCCCCTGCTGTTTAACCGTTTGGGATATTCCATGTAAACAGAGCTTCCTATAAACTGGTATTATGTTGTTAGTGGTAAATGCCTAAAACTACCTTATAACGAGAGTTTAATTTCAATACCTAAAAGTTAGAGTCCAAGTCACAATAAGTTTTTATAGATTCTGAAAATAAATTATACACACATAGAGCTGGAGTAGTTTGCATACTGAAGTACTACGTCGTTCAGTAAAATACTAAATAAAAAACTGTCAGCTTGTCAGACAATGCCTTCTATGCTATGAGATTACTCTCAAACTGACAAACTGTTGTCTTCTCTACGAACTACACAAATCTATCCTAAAAGATACAGTATTATGAAAGATATACTACATAAACATTGTGTGTGCTGTAACATTTTAACAACTACGTACAGCCAGAAAATCTCGACACAGGTTACCACTGTCATGATTTATGGTGATACTAAATATGCTTAAACCAGCATTTTAGTAAAAAAAGAACACTTAAACCACTTAATCTGAAAGTTCATATGAAACTATGAAAATATCACTGTCTGCAATCAGAAAGTTCACATAAAATTATGAAAATATCACTGTCTGCATAAATAAAATGCTATCAGTAGTAACTATCACAGCACAAAAGCTTGATATAATCAAAACTCATAAACTTCATTTTGTATCTAGTTTTAAAAAAGTATGAACATGTATACGAAAAACATTTATTACATGCTTTTTACAGTGATCTAACTCATGACTTGATGAATAAAATGTTGCCCCTAGAACAAATGTCACATTAAGATGAAACAGATAAATCTATGTTAAACTCCAGTTCATCTACTGTTCCAATACAGCAACAAACTGTAGAATCGGGAAAAACTGAATGAGTGGATCACTGATTTCAGGTCCACAGTTTCTGATAGAGGAAGCAATTTGCCTGAGCAGCCTCTCCCTTTCTCTCTCCCACTAGTGGGCTGTTGCCATGACTCCTCTTGAAACGAAATTAGGGGTCAGGTTTGAGTTCATCTAGCAGCAAACCTTTTCCACTGCAGTTTCCTCTTCAGGTTCTTTAACCAGCAGCTATTTTGAATGCTGAGATGAAAGACAGTAGCTTCAGGACTAATAGGAACAGAAATCTTAAATATTAATTGAGAAATCAAAGCACCAAACAGTTCTGTAAATATGCGGCAATGGGAAGCAAGAAACTGTAAGTCAAAGGAGACGAGTCAGAAAAACAGAAGCGAGGAAAAGGGACAACATAAGACGAACAAAGGGAAGAGATACAAATAATAAAGTTGCGGTGCCAGCATCATTTTTATGCAAAAGGAAAACAAAAGGAAAACAAATCGAGGAATAGCAGGAGTATAAGGCAACTGCCTCTTGATTTCAGTGCTTTTTTCTTTAACTGTGATTTTGAGTTTTTGTAAAACCACTGCACGGAAAAAATTGTCTTCCAAGGTAGACTACTAATTATAAGGACAAGAAGATCACAGCTTACTCACTGCTGCACAGTTGCACTAGTAGTGATGGACTGACCCCACCGGTAGCAACACTCATCATTGCTACCACCAAATAGCTGCAACCTTCCTGCTAATGTCTGATAAGCTTTAACTAAATAAATGTAACTAATAAAAAACTCAACAATATACACAGTGAATACTATTTTGGAACTAAAGGTCTCTTTACATTATTACCCTTTTCCCCAAATATAGCTCACTTTCAATTTAAACTCATATGAATGCATGTAAACGATGAACAAGATTCCTGCCATCATCATACCTTTGAGGGAATGAAACCAAAGTATGTAAACCAATCCCACCTCTTCAGTTAAAAGACAGGATGACCAAACCTGTCCCTTATCATTCCCTTGGGTAATCCTATCCTAACACAGATCTCTTCAGAAAAGATTTAGAGAAAAAGGAAGCTAAATCAAATCAAATTAAAAAAAAAAAAAGGGCAGAAAAACTAACATGTGTCTCTTCCATTACATGCCACTTGCATACTACATTCCCTTCTTCACCCTGCTTCTGTTATCTTCATTTAGACTAAAATATTCTGGGTATCCATTATTCCACGACACACCAGCACCACAGAGTTCTATTCTCATCTGTCCCTATATGTTGCTAAAATAAACATGATAAATAATAATTTTCTGCTCCTTTCACTGCAAATCCTCCCCTGCACTCACCAAGAAAAATTTCCAAAAAGAAAAATACAACCATTTCTACTTTAAGTAGAAATAGAAATAAATGTCTTCATAAATATTCAGAGGGTACTGGAAAATCCAGCTGATTATTCTGAATCAAATTTGACTCAGAACTAGGATCTAACGTCTAACAGACATGCACCTCTATCATATTGATTGCTGCATAATCTGAATTATGAGTTTTTTTCACTTAAGTTTTCTTAAAATATTTATTGAAAGATAAGTGCATCATCAACATCTTTGATGAGACAGATGTTTTCCCAGTTGCATAGATACATAAAAAGACACAGATGAGTATAAATAAGACTAAAGGTTAAACAATAAACTCAACAGCACCACTATGCAAAGCTTCTCCTGCCAGAAATTTGAGTAAACAGCACTGCTCCCCAAATCATGAGTTTCTTAAGCCATTTTGCTTGGAAACAGAGACATATTATTTGGTTTATTTACATGAACAAAAATGTTCACATATTTGTAATTAGTATAAAGTCAGCAACAAGCATTGCCGCTCACTGAACTTTCCATAATCTCTTACCCCTCCCCTCCACTAAACCTCTTTCCATAGTCTCAAATTAAACAGACTAGCTGTAAAACAGCAGGGTGTCAAATTAAAGCACACTTTATTTTCAGAGGTCTCCACACTTCGCAGCTGACTTCCTGTCAGGAAGAGTTCCATTTCAGTGCAGAGCCCCATCAGCAGGGAGCTCACAGAATTAAGTGCCAGTTGATATTACTTTGTTTTGCATTTACCACCCATGAGAATATTGTTCAAAGATCTAGTTATAAAGTCAGCATGGTATCATCCTTCTGACTAGACTGCCAAGCCACAGGGTGTGCTCTCACTGCACAAAACTCACCTTAAATGGTGGTGTTTTTTTAAGTCCTAGTGTGCTGGTGAAGCAACAGGATGCCTTTTTTCTTCAGAAAAGTCTTGCTTCTGTAGCTAAACTATGTTCCCTTAGTTTCGAACATCTGCAGTAGTGTACATTCATGGAAATGAAGCTGTCCTGTTCCCCTATCACACCCCCAAGATTCACATTTACTTTAGACAATTGACCCTCCTCCCTAAACATAAAAATGTATACATTCATCATACAAATTCTCAGCAACACAGTTTTAAAGGCTAATATTTTTAGCTGTAGCAGATATGTTTTCCATTAAACTCACACTAACACCATGTCCTGGATTCCTGACCAAATTCAAGTAATATTCATTTCAGAAGAGAATTTTTCTTAGTAAGAGCCTATAATATCTGAAAAGCCTATAGAACAACCACTGAAGATTGCACTTTAAAAAAATAAAATCAGGGAGGAAAAATCCTCATTTTTCCCCAGAACTTTACTGCAGGCAACAATTATGTTTTAGTAAGATGACCTTAGGAAAGTTCATCTCTCTCCACTCCAGTGTGGCAAACTATTTCTAAGAATGGTTTTGTGTTTTTTAACCCTATCTTTTATCTATTCCTCTATCCAAAGTCTGCAAGTCAAATTGACTTCTCCAAGAGAATTGTCCCACATCAGTCCACACCAAAATATCACGGCTTTAGTACACCTATCCACTTGTACTGCTCTACACACCTTCTTAGTCTAATATATAGCACCCATCCCAATTTCTTTACATATAAATGTATTTTTTAAAATTTTTGTTCAAAACCACAAAGCTCACAATTACTTTCCAGAAAACAGCTGTGTAGCATAAACCAAAAAACACTGGTTCTTTCACACTACTTTTCTCAGTTTGCAGCTGCAGCCGATATAGTCTGCTTTTGTTGAACACTTCAAAATACAGTGGCTGTAAATTGCAGAGGGCATTTTCCAGTGGGTCAAAAGTAGGCCTAGATAAAGCAAGCGTTAGTTAGGAAGCCATTTCTATCACTTTGGTGATTATTCATATCTAATATGCAGAAACATCAACCCCATTTAATAAAAGTATAACATATCTGATATTCTTCTGTTTTTCTCATACTAAGTGTAACACATCATAGTTTTTGCTCACCTTAAAATTCAAAAACATACGTTTCACCTCCAAACTGGGCAGTGAGCAAACCTTTAAAATATCCTCCTAGACTAAGAATTATGGTAAGATAGAAGGAGATAAAGCCAAAGCACTAGCTCACACTTCTTAACTACTGAGAGCACTACCTGTCAGGATGTAACTATAAAGTGCTTATTGCATTATTAGGTCAAGAAAAGGTCACTTATTATTCATGCAGTATTGGCAAATCATTCCCAACACATTCCAACCTATTTCCATACTTACAGCAAAAGCAAAGTTTAAGTTAAAAACTTCATTGATTTCTACTACTAAGCAAACTGTCAATATACATCCACTTCATAGACTCATGCAAGAAACAATATTCTATCAGAATTTTTTTTTTAATTTAGCCAGTGATGGATACAGCTGTTTTAAACTCCCTATCCATAGGCCATACTAATAGTAAACAAAGCATATTATTCCTGAAGCCAACAACTACACCTAAAAGAAAAGACAGAGTTCACACATATCTTAAGCATAGCAGACTAAAGCAGGATCTAAGAAGTGTGAACCTTAGTGATTATTATGAAGGATAATAGGAGTTTGAAAGAAACTCCTATTTAAACATGTTAGAGGGCTCTCCAAGCAATTCCATGGAATTCAACAGGTTAAATATTGCAGGCAATTATAGGCAATTAAACTTTCAAACAGTTTAGAAAGCAACAGGAAATCAATGTAGGAGTGAAGTTCCAACAGACAAATTTTACGTTATCCTGGAGTTTCACACAAAATATATTACAATAATCTAGCTCTGGAGAGACAAAATCTACATAATGCTTAAGTCAAAGAAAAAAAAATATATGCAGCTAATTTAAAATGTAATTTCAACATACTCCAGTTAAAAGGAAAGGTTTTCCCAGCTGTTTCCATTTATTTCAATCTTATCAGAATTGCACTTCAGACAGTTATCTACCAAACTGATCTCCAGTTTCAAACACTTAGAATGTATAACATAGTTCAATGAAGCAAGCAGTAAAATATCTGTAGCACAAGTAATCCATTTGTAATTATTCCAAGTACTCTGCTCAGTGACATATACCAAGCATGCAAGCTGTCAATATAAGTTTTCAGCACCCAAAGTGATATCCTCAGAGACAGAGGAAAAACTCCCACTTGGGAAGGAAAGAAGCTACATCATGCGTAAAAAAACCTCAGTTATATCAAGTGTAACAGAGAATCCAAGTGATCTAGACAACAGATTTGATAATTTAACCTTCCGTTTTGTTAGAAGGAAATTTACTGACAAGATGGTATCTAAAATCCATGCACCAAAGGACTGAGTTTAAGGACTCTGGATTCCACAGCCAGTGCTCTCCCACACCTTCCAGGCCTTTCATTCAATTTCTCCAGAGTTAATCCTACCGACCACTAGCCAAACAGCTCACTGTGTTGACATCAAGTGCCTTGCAATGTAGGAGACTGCAGAAGCCCTAAACTTTATCCCCGAGATCTTACAGAAAAGAACTGATGTCTTCATATAAGGAAACTGCAATTGAGGACAACACAGATGATCATAATATTGCTTCCACAGACTGAGAGCGCTTAATTTCTTTCAAAAGGACTCTTCCACATGGCTGATAAATACCCTTAAGCTTCTGGACTACTAGCTACTTTGGGAGGATATGTTGAAATTTTTCCTCTGACAGATTATTCTACTTAGTGACAATACTATGACCTGAAACATTAATTGAAACTTAAGTCTCTTCTATCCCACAAGAGCACTTTGACAGCATGGCCCCTGGCTACTGTGGGATCTACCTTCCCCTCTCTCTAGCTTTATCCGCAGTCTCCATCCTGCAAAACTAAGTCATTGTAGATGAAAATATACATTCCAGGGGGAAAAGAATAACAAGAGTTTTCAAAGAGGAAATAGTTTATAATGTAAAATCACTTCACTGAAAATATCCTGAAACAGCACTGTACATAAAGCTTAACAGACATTTCCCAACTACTTTCCATCCAACAGCATCTTATAGAAGAATGGGATAAGAATCTTCCATTTTGATACCAGTTACAAGGGCCATGTGATATTTGTTACAAAATTGCACTAGGAATGTCCCTACTACTGCCTGCATAACAATTAATAACATGCTTGGCAATCCCATGTTCTCAAATGTTAAGATTTACACAGTTTTATTAATATGCCTAGCTCCACGTGGTATGAAGCAGACCTGAGGCATCTTCAGAACCTAAATAATCTGTAGCAGAGTAAGATGATCTTGAATACTCTCACTTCCTTCCACAGCCACCTCATCTCTACAAAAAGCTAGGCTGGCAGATACTCTTCCAATCTTCTAATTCTTCAAGGGAACACAAGGGAAAAAAAAAAAAAAAGGACACTCTGAAGTCTCTAGCACACCTGCAAGTGCATCTCAATACAGTGCCTTCATACTAAACTAGAAATACTGAATACTTCACAACATTGCAAAGAAAGCTTGCAATACAAGGCAAACACCTATGGGCGTGAGTCATGTAATGCCTTCCCCTGAACTTAACAATCTAGACTTTGGGAAGCCCTTTTTTCTGTTTTTATTTGTTAAGATCTAAATCATTTTCATTTGCCTAATAAAGTTACGTTTCTAATCATTTTCTCATGAAAGCAATCTATTACTGAAGTTCTTTCTTTACTCAAATATGGCTACATTCATCTTTGGTAAAAACAAAGATCCTATTGGCAAAAGTTCACACTGTATAAGAAAAACTTCCAATTCCTGATATCTTCTAAATGGCTTTTAAAAGGAAATTAGAACATGCATTAAAATTGATAGAAAGTCATTTGGCAGCTTACAAAATCCCTGCAAAATCTATTCTCTGTGCCAAAACATACACATTTTTTAGATCATGGATCTAAAGGATTATTAGGTCATTTTTGAATTTTTTTTTTGCCTATTAGAACACAAAGTGATTAAATGGAAAAATACTATCTTGATCAAAATGTCATTACCTAACACTTGAGGCACATGAAATGTATTCAAACAGCATTTATTCTCTTCATATCCCAACCAGGATATTGTTGGAGTTTTGGTGCTACTGTTGAGTTCAGCTGCCATGGTATCATAGTGACACAGCTCTTTAGATAACCTATACCCAATTCAATTAAAACTTCACAGCAATCACTATAGTTATTCATCACATCCAATTGCACTTAAAAGCAAATTAGGAACCAGTGCAGATCACAGCACATCAATATAATGTGTTCTCTCTGCACGTAACAAACACTGAAAACAGCCATCTTCTACATCAACTAAAACATCCAAGTAACTCAAAGGCTTACCACACTTTAGAACACACTGCAGAAATCCATTCCTGAGGTAATGAATTTGGGTCGTTGATACAAAGCTTTTTTCTGAGCACGGGATACCCAGAAAAGGCTGAAGATCCTATTGCGTTTTACAAACATTTAAGTACTGGAGTGGAAGAGAGGGGGGTGTGTGTGCAAAAAATCTGCTGAAAAATCAGAATCTTAACTACCATCCTATTGCTCTTCCTTAGGGGAAATACGCTATCATATTGTTCGTACGGGTGCATGACTGCATGGAATAAGTTGATATTGTTTAAATAATTAAGATTCCTTATCAGAGTAAGAGATATGATGCAACTAAGATACTGTCCATGCAAAAGATTAATATTGACTTCTTTATGAGCAACAGAATCCGTTAGCAAAGTGATTTAGTAGCATGTGAAAGAAAGATCACACTAAAGGAAAACTTTTGCAAACATTTCACCATTTAACCAGTGATAATTGGTTCGGTGAGTTGACTTAGACAAGAAAAAAAAAAGTGCTGAAGACCTGTAAGTTTGCCTACACAGGCAGTAAGACCAACTTTCACAGTGTAATTTTTTCCGCTTTAATACTACTAATCAGCCTCTGCTGTATTTTCAAGATGCACGTGCACTGCCTTGGATCATGCTTTTCTCTCCAAAAAAGAAGTCCAAGAACTACCAGCACAGCACATGACATATTCAACCATAATCATATTTCATTGGGCCATATGAGCAGATGCTATCACTGCAAAAAAAAAAAACAACCTGGAGTATCAGAGTTTATGCTTCCCTCTTCCATCTCCCCATGAAAGATATATTTTATCAAGGTCCAATATAAATCTCATAGCTACAGCTATGTAGTTATATTGCAATATATCATATTAACATTTCTAGAAGATAAAATACCTAGAGATTAAATGTATTAAAACGTTGGTCTTGGTTTTATATATGCCATCAGCTATCAAGCATGGGCCCTTAATCCATTCAAAACAACCGGGGGCAGAGGAAGGAGGAGTCAAAAAGCTTTCATACCTTAAACCAGCAAACAGGGTGTATGTGCAGGTAGTGGTGGTGAAGGGGTCATAAAAGTTGCTGCAGTATTCATTAATTTTTAATTGCAAACTTTTAAAAAGGTTGGGTGGCATTCCACCAATTTTAGAAAATTATACAAGAGCTGAACAGTATTTGAGTCAGTTAGTGTAAGCTTAGTTTATGGTCTAGAAAATTTAGATTCAATAGAAAAAAGCTCTTAAGTCAAAGATGGATCTGGCAAGAACCACCTAATTAGTTCTCTTACACATATTCCACTGACAATTCAGTTGATTTACTACAGAAAGAAGCATTTTTCAAGTGCTGCAAATTCTGTAATTTCAAAGGCATCAAGGAAAATTATGGTACCTATTTCACCTATTTTTGTACCTTTTCACCTTGGAGCTACAATAATAGAACAAATGCTTCAAATATGTGAGCAATGGATAAATGTTTTTAATACCTTCATGACAGAGTAGGGAAGATCACAGTTTTTCCTGCTTAGTCATGTATTTCAAGAAAACATCTGACAAACGAAAGGAAGCACAGTAGCATATTTGCTTTACGGATAAACATGTGCTCAATTCATACATGCCCCTTTGCGCTTTAGGCATAGAGTGAGAGTCCTTTTAGATGAAAATGCTTTATTCAGGGGTGATATCACAGTTTCCCCACGCAGAAGCTTTGTCTCACAATAGCACATGAGCACCTTTAACATCCTGACGTCACTCATTTAAAAGGCATAATAGACACGGGACTTCTCTCTTTTGGCTGGTTTAATTACCCCAACAGGATGCCAGGCCAGACTAGATGGTGCTTCTAGGTTCACTGTACTGTATGCATTTCTGATAAATGGGAAAAGAATAGATGACCTGGCAGAAGGCTCAGACAATAACATGTGATTTACAGGACATGAATGCAGCTACTATAAGATTTATCTGACAGCCCTCTCCGATAGTGGACTGTTGAGTATCCGATGGAATGATTTCTAGTCTGGAAAGTCTGCTACTGAGTAGCCATACACATTATTTATTTATTAGATGTTTTGGGTTGAAACCATTTTTAAATGATGCACTTCACAATGCTCAGCCATAAATTTAGTTTTAAACCCTAGAAGGGAGGTAGTGTTATTGGAATGTGTGTCAGACTGAATTAGGATGAGCAACACAATGCTTTTATAAAGTGGCCTTGAATGCAACGTTGATTCTTTCAAAAATGATATTAATGTCAAATAAGCAGGAACACTTTGCAGTAATATTAAATGAAGGATTTCTTTATGTTTTGATAGATTTATATAAATGTAAGTGTACACACAGAGACACATCGCAAAATGTAGCATGTCTATCAAAAAACACAACTGTTTTTGTCTTAGAAAAAGCCTTCTGTCTCTATCTCAAACCACCTGTTTCTCCTTTTACCTTGTGTTAAACATAAAACAATATATGAACATATAAACACAAAACACAAAAGCAATAGTCTTTTTCCATATGCCTAAATATATACTTTAAACAACAGAAGAAATTAACTAGGTGTCAAATAATTTCACAGTATCTTTTGAGTTTTTTTAAATCACTTCACCTGGGAAAGAGCTTTATTTTCACCATTTTATGAAAATAAATTACTTGTGAGATATTACTATTTCATTCTGCACTTCTGAGAAAGAAAAAACATATTCCAGTCACAAATCTAAAACATCAGAAAAATTTCAGATGTTTCAGAAAAACAAACCAAGTGCCTACATCACATATACAATGTTTAAAACAAATCTTCAGAAAGAGGTTAGCATAAAAAAACATTGAAGATATTAATCAGAGCAATCTTTCAATTTCATAAAATGATGGCTGACAAATTTGTGAAGTTTTAAATCAAATTTGCAGATACTTACTTTGTAACCATGCCACATTATTTATGTGATTAAAAACTAGTTTTTGACCTGATCTTTTGATCTTTGGCACTTCATCCTCTCCATCTCCTCTTAAAAATTAATTAAAATTTTAGCAAAAGGATATCACTTCACTTCCCACCCTATCTTGGCCCAAAAAAAAAAAAAAAAGAAAAAAGGAAAAAAAAAAGAAAAAAAAAATCAATCAAGCTCAACCCCATCTCCTCCCAGTATCTGTAAAATGTCGGCTTGAAATTCAATTTCATATCTCTCAAGCTTTCATGTAGCAAAAGACAGTTCACTTCTTAACAAAATAAATCACTTCTGTGATTGCCATGCTGACCTCTTTGAATTAGGAAAATTCAAAGTGAAAAATGTAATTATCACCCCAGAACAATCTGTATACATCTGGAGCTAATTTTAGATTCATTTCTCACATCATTTTTCATATTCTGCCAAAAAATTACAGCTGCTATGTAACTTTAAAAAGACTTTGAGGTCTTTCGACTTTATTGGTTTATTTCTACTATTTCACAAAGAACAATCTCAGTCTCTGCAACTAGCACTGCTAAGTAATCATGATATCCTCAATTTGATTAGATTAGCATTAAGTGGCATTGTGACACATATGACAAATAGATGCATTAGAGCACGTCATTTATTCCTTATCCTTTCCACTTCCCAAAACCAAACAAGCGATGTACAGTACAGAGCACAACATGATTTTAAAAAAGATTAGATTACCCTGCCAAAAAAAAGGAAAGGTCAACCACTAATTATTGATACAAGCATCATGGATACTGAAAACTAATTTTTAAAATGGTAATACCAAGCTGTCAGGCACATATTTAATACTCAGATTAGTTTTACTTTAACACATTAATGAATGAACAGTAAAACTTGTATAAGGATTTCTTGGTAGGAAATCAGCAGCAAATTCATATTCTGGAAGTGGTGAACAATGTCCACTTCCAGTATTGCCATATGTAAAATAACCATCCCTAAATTCCAAAAGTTCCATAAGGAATATTAAATTCCTTTCAGGTTAAAAAAATATTTCCTGAGGGAGATGGAAAACTAGATGAGCAAAGTTCTAGACACATTCATTAATACTAAGCTCACTAGAAAACATAACTACTCTTCACTAGTTCATTGTAAAATCTATTAGGTGTAATCTCCAGAAGTAATTGTTCTTATTGCACTTTATTGACAATGCAGACTATCGATTTTTCACACCTTCTATGATTCTTTCATTTGTATTCATGAAATGTCTATCAGCACACTCTAAATAAATTTGGCAATATAGGCACTAAAACGAATAAATCGATGTGAAGAAACATTAATTTTGCATTATCCTTATTCGTCAGGCAAGCAAACCATAAGGGTTGTAAATGAAGGTCAAAGGTTTTGAAATGGGTCAGAACCCTTGACCTCTAGACCAATACCATTCCCATTAAAAAAGGCTATTTTAAAGTTTTAAGTAGGGGAATTTACTACCAGAAAGGTATCATTTTTAAGGCACCAAAAGAAAGGCTCAATAAAAACAGTCTTCCATTTAATTGCAAAAAAGAAAGCAAGAAACCCAAAAAGAAAATCCAATTAATATAGCATATACAATTTTAAGAAAGTTCCTTAGGCTCTGGCTCTTTTCTAACCGCAGGAAGAGACAATTCTCAGATTCTTAATATCTAAAATCACTTTGCCTTTAGGAATGTAGAATGTCCCAAACTGCTAACAACGAGGGCTGCTTTCTTAAATTTTTCTCAAATTCTTAGTAGTTGTCAAATCCATTAAGAATGACACGGTTTCAAAAGTATTTATCACTCATTTCATAACCTCTGCACAAAAGGAAAAATTCTATTCGTCCCAGAGGATTCAGCATGTCAAGATGCAAAAATCAATCTGTTTCTATAATCTTAATATTTTATTGATCCTATTTTATCTTACAAAAATGACGGCATAAAATTACTTAGGCACACCACCATCAGGGTTATGTAAATGCTCAATAGTAAGGTAATGTAAAATCCTCAGTATCTTCTCTCTCCAACTGAATAGACACAATTACTATGAATTTTTTTTTAATTAAAAGGCCTTGCACATCTTTTTACCTACCACATATAACCTTAAATTTAAAGTAAAATTTAAAGTAAAATTTTAACTGTAATTTCCACTGTACTCATAGACAGCAATCTCAGACAATGTTCTTACTTAAACCTCACCTGAGAGCAAAGCAGCATCACCAGCTCCACAACTGAACTGCTAGATTTCATGCACACAAGACCTGCAAAAGGAAAAAATTATATTCATAAGTGCATGCTTATATGGCACCAGCTGTTAACACAAACTATTTTGAAGTGCAATACATTAGAAGCATTTTGACAATTAAAAGAAAGCCAAAATCCTCATACCACTTCCAGTTCAATTTTGTACTTTATCAGCACAAAATAGAAGTATGTATGTGAGAGGGAGATCATAAATTCCATGCCTTGCATCTAAAGATACAGCTAATAGTAACACATTACCTCCATTATTCACAGTTTCATAAACGTTTGTATGTCAAAATGATCAGAAGCGTGGTTAACATATGTTATATTAATCCACTGTATCTACATTTTGCTATTTCTTGAAGGATTGGGTCATTATATATGCAGAGAAGGGAAATGGCTTTATGACCTTTGCTTTCTCCATTGCGCGCTCTCCTTTCAGCCCCCAGCTATCAATCAAGTTTCCATTTTGTTTCATGGCAGCAGACATCCCAAACACTCTTATTAGTACTTTGACCCTTAACCCCACACTAAACCTTTGCAGAAGTGCAAGCAGTAACCTATTATATATTCTCAATTGTTTACAAACTAATTTGACTATTATTATAATTTGTATTCGCATTTTGGTTTGGGTTTGTCTATAAATGGTTTTTAGGCCCAAAAATTGGTTTTGTGTGTTTAATTTTGCCTACACAGTTCATACACTCCCAATAATTTTCTTTGCCTTTTTTTGATCATCCAGTCTATGAAATCTCTCTGTGTACATAATCTATACTACAGTCAAAATACTTTGAAACCAGATCATCTTTTCTTTATCTTCAGACAAGAAAAAAATGTAACTAAATAGGATATTTACTTCCCTGGCAAATAAAGCTTTGAGAAAAATCTTTTTCCTGCTATTCTTATTAAATGAATGAAATAAATTTGTTTACAAGGCAGATTCTGTTAAAATGTTTATCAGCTAAAGTGATGCTCACATGTATAATCAACAATAGAATTCCATCTTTTTCAGTCCTGCAGAAGACAATTCATACACTACTTCTCCCTGCCACTTCTTCCTACCCCAAAAGGTAGGCAAACTAAATTCCTAAACTAAATAACTTTAATTTCAGTGAAGTTTAATGAAGCCTCAATTTTCATATCAGCAGTCTTCAGTAAAACACTTATCAGTGTTTGATAGTCTAATTGTGTTTCTGACAATGTTAACTGTATTCAGCACGACATACAGGATGCCTGTCCTAATCCACGAAAACATGTAGTTTCAAAAATGTTTTAAAAAAAGAACTTTAATTCCCCAGGAAGCAACTAGATCTATTCGTGCAAATACAGCTCATGTGCAAGCGATCAGCTCAAATTAAACAAGCATGAGCTCCTAACATGGGAGTGCTTCATTACTGGAAGCTGCAACAAGCTCAGGCCCTAATTCAATTCACTGCTTTAACTGGACAAAAACTGCAATATTCACTCTAAAAATCAGTGGACAAAGCAATTTATATGATATAATCAAATTATAAGAAAATTGAAAAACTGGTGTTCACTACTAAATTCAGTCTTCCAATACACATGATTTTTTAAACTGAGGACATTAATGTCTGCATTGCAGAACTGACCCACGTTTTTAAACAGAGAGAAACCCACCAGTAGAAAGAAAAGTCAATCATCTCAAGCTCAATCATTTTAAGCCTACACCAGGAAGAGCCATGATCGTTGTTGTGCACCTGAATCTTCATCTTCTCAGAAGTACCAGAGAATTCTTCTCATTACTGACAATGTGTTCCTCTTACCTGTATGACTGCCTTCCAATTAGAAACCAAAAAGAGAGAAGCAGATTCACATGCAAGAGATACACCATAACATGCTCTGCTCACATAGTTCCCAAGAAGCCTCCTATTACGATATCACAGTAAAAATGCAAGGTCTTTGTATTTAACTTCCTACACTATACTCTATACTTTGTATGGAAGTGTTAGCCCTGACACAGTTTTCTTTTTAAGGCTCACAAAACACATTTTGTACACCAGCTTGTATGGGACAATTCCCTGGAAGAGCTGGAAAACTAAGGAAGAGACAACAGCAGTTGGTCCCACATAATGAGATATAGGAAACTATGAGATGAGATGGAGGTAAACAGGTAGCAGAGATGGCAAAGATGAGGAAACAATGACAATGACCTCAGAGGACTAAAGACAGAAGGAACAGGATAAGTGAAATCCAGTGGACAGCACTGTGTGGGAAGACAGGAAGAAAGCTTCTACGGCAGAGATAGCGGAAAAAAAAAATACAGAAATTCTGAGTCTCCAAGGTAAAATAAAGCAAACATTAAAAAAAACTTTTTTTAAATGGAAACTTACTTGTACCTTCTATCAGCAACTCCTGCCCATGGCTGCCCAAAAGAGTCCGAGAAAGAAAGGGAGCAAAATCCACAAAAATCTCTCTCAGAAGTGGGGCAGCTTTTTCCAAAGCATGTTCAAGCCTGTCTGTAATACTAGCAGAGAGATATGTGTGATTAATAAAAAAAGAAGGAAGTTGCTGAAATTTTGTAGGAAGGAGTATAGTTTTTGGCATACACATGTATAAGAAGGAATCAATAATCCGACACTCATATTTTCCCAAACCTTCATTATGTATTGAACATCAGCAAAACAACATTCTTAAGTGACATGGAATCAGCATATCAACTGTAATATCAAAAATGTGAGGCACAGCACAGGTGTTCAGATGTTCAATTGAAGAAGTTACCTCATATTTGAAGCAGAATCCTCAGGTACTGAAGAAACTGTAGGGACAGATGGCAATTTTGAATTAGATGATCCCCTTCCTACAAGAAAAAATAATAAATAAATGAATTATATAAGAAAACATGCCAGAGGTTAGACAACCGGACCAGAAACTAAAGCCTCGAACTCAACCTCTGAGAAACCATGGTTCTCAAGTGTGTGTGAGGGCTAGGTAAACCCTTTCACCCTCTTGTACCTCAAACTTTTTTTGCCATAAGACTCCTATTTACTTACATTCATATTTACTAAGTATGCCAAGGCAAGCTTTTTAAATTTTGCTCTAACACAAATAGAAAGCAAATCAAGGAAGTCTTGCAGTTTGCTTTGTGAAGGAAGTCAGATTAGACTGCAGTGATCCCTTCTGGCCTTATAAGCCATGATTCTCTTTGTACAAATTTAAGAACACTTACAACCTTAAGCAGTGAACACAAATAATGTCTTACACCCTTAATACTCCTGTAGTGTACAAATATGTACTAATATAACTAATATACACTAATATGAAGCCAAATGGTAACATGATAAGGCATCTCTCAGTTACTGGAAGTGCTCATCCAATTTCAAGTAAATTGCACAGAAAACTCTTAACTTTTTGTCTAAAATTAAAACATATTTGTGTCATATGAAGCAGAATACAAAATGAGTGGGTATTTTCAACAGCCTGGCTTACATTTTTGCAACACTGGGACTCTGACAAAGACAGTTATGCTAAAATTCTCTGTTGCACTGCTAGCATCATTAGCATGATGGCAGTGGTATAACCTCATTTATGAGTTATTAACTTTGCCACATCAATTATTCAAAGGTTGATAGGGAATACTGGGTCATTTATGTATCCTACGCTTACAAAAAAAAAAACCCAAAACAACGCAATTGTGTTATGTCAAATTGACACTACATGGCTCTCATCAGCAGAGTAGGAATCTGTAAATACTTGCTGTTCAGTATATAAAGAGAAATACAACCTCCATACTGCAGTATGGATTGGTATTAGCAATGATGAAGAGGGGGTAAGCAAGACAGCCAGAGATTTCACAGGTATTTGCTGCCAGGATAGGAATGGTGACTCACAAATCTTGTATTGCATTCCAAACTATAGAGAGGAATGAATCTTAGCAGACAGATTTCTGTACATTTCCCAAGAGCACGACTGCTTCTAGTCCATCTGCAATCCTATCTCTTTCCAGCCTTAGACCCTGTCCTATTCTCTTTCCTCTCACCTTGCCAGTTTCAGATTCTTATGCTGCTGGAAGGGGAAGAAGAATAAAAAAAAAAAATAGGAAAAAAGCACGAAAGAAGAGAGTTTAATCATTTCAGTTCTCACATCTACCTTAGCAAAGATGTGACCCTTCTCAGAACTATAACTACAGAAAAATTCCCAATTGTCCCACCTACACTGGAGTGAGCTCAGTTAAATGCAACCTGTCTGGAAATAAGCTGCTAAGATCTTGAAAGTGTCTACCAAAATGTGTCAACTGCAACTTTTTGAAGTCTTGCTACCTGACTGAAGTGGAATAGATTTGTAAAAAGACAGCAAAGACAGATCCCCGAGATACTAATTTTCTCCTGTCGAATTTCAAACTTCTGCTCCAAAACACTGGCATGCAGAGCTTCCCTGCTCTGTTGGATTTTTGGTTTTAGTTTCTTCCCCCCTCTTCCTAGGGAAGATGTTTTTCTCTAATCTTGCTTCAAAGGCAGCACAGAAACTAATAAATTAAAATAATGCATCAAAATTCTGAAATGTTTTGCTCTTATTTCTTTTTTTTCTTCATAGGTAGGAGATATCTTTGTGAATGGGATACGTTTACACTTTTCATAAATTCAACATGAAGCTCTTATTTTGACTTTTGCATAGGATGACAGGGTCAGAAAGAAATTTTGAGTGGGCCATACAAAATGAAGGACAAGAAAGTGGGGAACAAAGCATAAGCTGAAAGCAAGGTGGAATCCAAATATTCTGGGCATTGTTTCCTAAATAATTTATCTACTAAGGGCAAATCGAAGAGATATTTCTGAAAATTTCAATGGTGATGGCTAGATTCCATAAATATTTTCAATATTTTCATGGATGTAATTCCATCTCTTTAAGATCTAGTTTTACATAGTCAAAACACCAAAAAGTATTTTGGGGTATTCCCAAAGGAAAAGCAGTTAAATGATGTGCCGAAAATTAGAACAGAGCATCCTATACAGAAAAACAAAACAAAGCCCACAGAAGGCAACATGATTCAGCAGTTCCAAAGACTCCAGCTGTTTGCCGGATGCTTAATAGATAGTCTTTTTTTTTTAAACACACATACATTCATACTTAAGTATGCACAATACGCTGCCTGTTAGATTAAGTCTTTTTTTTTTAAACACACATACATTCATACTTAAGTATGCACAATACGCTGCCTGTTAGATTAAGTCTTTTTTTTTTAAACACACATACATTCATACTTAAGTATGCACAATACGCTGCCTGTTAGATTAAGACTTTAAAGCAATTATCTCATTTTCATGATAACCTTTATATTTAAATAATTTCACTAGAATTCCCAGCTTTCTCCCTAAAGCCCAACATCCATATTCTCATTAAACAACTCCCTCTAACTTGAAAATACTCTTAAATCCACATGCCCAGTAGTGGACTTAAGCCCATACAAAATCCATAAGGGGAAATCAGCACACTGATCTGAGTAGTTCAACAGAATACAAAACTGAAATGGCATCCAAAGCCTTCAAAATAAGAAAGTCCTCTCAACGTGCAGATTGCACATGCAGAATGTCTTGTTATATAAATGCTTGTATGCTTTTTACTACACATAAAATCTGTGACTAGTAATCCACTGATTATTGGATATGTTAGAAAGTCAAAAGTTTATACAATTAAAATCCCACCATATTAAATGCATAGCAAAATCAAGGATCACTTTATCAGTAAAAAAATAAGACTTTAATAACAGTGCAGCATAGCAGCATGAGTTTTACAATTAAATGAGATGAAAATAATTCAATGCAATATTTAGGCCACAAGTGAAATAACTGAAGGAAAAATTGGAAAATAATTCAAGGGAAATACCTGCAAGGACAATGCAAGGGCATAATAGCCATCACGAGGCTAATGAAGAGACATACACTCAATCCAGGGTAACTTGGGGTTTTTGTTGTTTGTTTATTTTGTGGGATGGGTTGGTTCTTTTGTTTGGTTTTGTATTTTTACACACAAAGGCGCTGGTAAAAATGTTTAGAGTGGGAGGTAAAGGAAATCACTGACAACACAGATAGGATATGACTTTTTTTCTTCTAGAAACAAAACCAAATTGTGCATAACAGAGTAGGTATAATGTAAAAGTCTATGAAGTTTTAAGTTAAAATCAACTTTTAAATATAGACATAACAGAAAAAGCACTGATAATTTAAATTTGACAACAGCATAAGGCAGGCACCTATATAAACTAATATTCTTTTTGAAGATTAAGTAAGGATATTTATGGCCTGAATTTCTTCATGCTTATCATCACCTAAATCCACATTCCAAACTCAGATATACTTTACTAAAAGAGGTGAATCTCAGATTTATCACAGCTGAGAATTACAGGGTTTTTTTAGATAGGACTAGGCATAGTGATTTTTGCATTCAGATTTTGTTTTGTGGAAAAAGTTTTTGACTTTATTTAACTCAGAAGTGGCTTTTATTCTACTATTTTTTCTGTCTTCACTAAAAAAAAAAATGAAAATACTTCAGTAGCATATTTTCATCCACAACACACATGTGGGTAAGTGCAGTAGCTACTTCAAACATGTGGAACTAAACTGACTTATCTCTTCCTTATCCTTTCACTGATAAACTGGCTCCTTCAAACTGACAGTTTTACAGACATTTGCAAGAACATAAAAGAAAATGCAAATAGATCATCTGTCTAGCACCCTTACAGTGAAACTTTATTGTTTATTCAAGGTCCCCAAGGGTCTAAACAACTAATGTCTCTAGTAATAAAATATTGTTAAAGAAACTCCTTGTGCAAGATCCTTATGCTTTTGCATCTACACTTACAAAGTATGCGTGGCAGTACACAAGCAGTGCATGATATACCTTACTCTGGGAGGATGGAGGTGAGGCAAAAAAAACCAGAGAGTTGAATTAAATAACTATACCTCTTAATTTGGTACGACAGACCTACCATACATAAATACACCAATGCCCTTTATGAAAGGAGTATCTGGTAAAATAATGAGCTCATTCAAAAATACACTTCCGGGGCTGGAAGCATACAATGCAAGACTACAATGAAAGGTTTTACAAGCTAATATTCTGTTGTATAAACACATCTGTAGGTTAAACCGAAACAGATTTCATGAAACAATGGTGCACTCTCTAAAGAGAAGTTGCTTTAAAAAAGTTTTTATACTGAAACAGTATTAAACCATTTCAATTGCATATCATTAGCATTTGAGATTTTTAAAAGTGTCATTCTGCTTTGGAAACTAGCCCTCAACTACTATGACTGTAAGGTTGGAATTCTCTTTGAAACAGTTACTATGACCCAGTGAATTTCTTGAACTACCTCTGCACTGCTGGTAACTCCCTTCACATTCATTCTTCTTACTTTAGCTTGTCTCCCGCTAACTTACTTTATTGCAAGACTTCAAGGTTATTTTCACCTATGTATAAAAATCAATGAATACCATTCTTCTTTGCAAAAAAAGCCAACTGTGGGAGAAAATTTACATTTTCCTGCATGTAGGACTAGAACTCAGAAGTCACAACTCTTTTTTTTTATCTCCTGTCACTGCTTATTCCCAGGTTTCTTCCAAGCATCCACCTCCTTTTTCACCTCAGCCTTTAACATGGCCTTGTTTATGATTTCACACTTTGCGGAACAGCCCATGTCTCTGCTCAGGAGAAGCAGAACTCCTGCTGGCAACTCTCCATGGCTCAGAGGCAAAACAAATGAAACTCAAAGAACTTCAAGTAAGAGGGGGAAGAGGCAGGCAACAGAAACTGAGTGGAACTTCTCAGTGTTTTCTACACTCAGAGTGTCAGGAAGGACAAGATGCAATTCACTCCTGCTTCCTACAGACTTTTCATGCTCTCTCTTTATAAAAATTATATTTGAATAACCATTTGCAAACTGAATAGTGAAAGCCTCAAAATTGCATTTTTTTTTAGAGTGAAGTACTAATAAAACACATGAGAAATCCTTCAAGTACATAAACAGAAACTCAGAGCATCAGAGAAAACAGTGGGAATGCAAACTGCAAAACAGTTCAAAAACGTTCACACCACTCGAGAACATTACAACTGTAATTGAAACGTTTAAAAGGAAAACTAAGTAACAAACAAAAATACAAGCATCCCACTAGCATATTTGCAATAGCTCGGACAACTCTGCCAAGTCCTGCCTATCCAAACGTTAGTCCTGCCTTTCCAATAGCCATTCCTGGACACAGCATGTGTAAAATCTCTGCATCAAATCTCACATTCAGCCTATGAGTCAATCCAAGGAAGAAACAACTCCGGTAAATTCTTTCTCCTTAGATTATTACCAGTAAATACATTCTTTTGCTCAGTTCCACCCTCTGTAAGAGATAAATGATTGGCCCACCATGGGCCACGAAGGGGCTTTATTTTCTCCATTAATTTCCAAGATCTGTCAACAATTGGACTAGCAATTCCAGCAGGCCAACAACTCAAATATGAGCCACCATCAACATACTGATGGGCAAGTTTAGACCACATGGGGCACATTTGTATCCAAGAAAGGCTTTTTGTGCTATGAAATACTCTGCAGCTTGAATGAGTAAAGGTGAAGAAACTTCTCCTGCAAAAAGGCCAGGCTGTCTGAGGCCAAAACATGTTTTCACCCTCTTTCAAAGTATCAGAGGAACAGAGTGAGCTTAGATGGTTATCTTTCCAACTTGTCAACACTTTGTATTTGGTAGGCCAGGACATGTCACATCCACTTGATATGAGCTTAGGACAATCTTAAGGGTCAAATATCTGAGATACTCACAGACCTTGAGCTACAGGCAAGATGAAAACTTCAGGAAAAAATATCAGGAAGGAGGTCAATGAATTTGAGCGAACACAAATGGCAATGGAGGCATCTGGAACCACACTGACTAATATTTCAACACAGATCCTACCTTGACCAAGTAGTTTTGACATCACATGCACAGATGGAGGATGCTCATATACTATATAAAACTTATTCCCAAATTATACTTATGTACACATTACAACTAAATCACTATCATTTGCTGTTTAATCCCATTTCAATGTCTGTATCTCCCTTTCCTCTCTGTTTTGGAGTAAATCGACTCAAGTCTCTACAGTAAAGCATTGTATGTTATCATATTTAGGTTCTGCTTGCTTAATCAGTTTTTAAAACATAATAAATGCATACAAAACTCACTTTAAAAAATTCTTTGACTTTAGAAAAAACAGCTGAAATGTATTTTTAAACGTAGTAATAATGTTTAATAAATAGGCTTCATATAAAATGTGAAAAAGACGAAAATTTATATTCACTATACAAACCCCTAATCTCAGCACTTTTTTAAAAAAGGATTTAATTAATTTTTTTCTTAATTACAAAAGTAAACAGACTTACAGTGAATGTTAGCTGAAAAAAATGAGAACAATGTATTGATTCTCTGCTGCATGAAAACAAAAATTAGTGAAAGAACATGTGATTTGAACTCAGGGGAAAATTATATACATTATATTTTGGTTTCATAGGAAGCTCACTTGTTGCTACTTGTATCCCCAAATAAAAAAGTTAAAGGTCTTATACAGAACTTTATTTCAAACTTAAATGTGTGCAATTTACATGAGCAACGTAAGTGTAAACCATTCCAACTCTGCAAAATTGTTGTTTCCATGCCATTATTTTACTGGGGAAAAAAAGAATCAGTCTCACATTTTAATCTGTTTAAAGCATGATTTCATTTATCCCTTTACTTTTTCTTTTAATTAATTAGATTGCCAGTCTAAACATGTCTACTATTTTTAATCCTGATTAGTTTCTTTTTATGCATATCAGTTCAGATTACATGCCCAATTTTTGCCAAAACTCCCAGACATGCTGGAAGTCACACAGTTACAAATTACATCAGTATTGTTTATTGTCTGGATTTCTTATACATTCTACAGGCACAGGAGCACTTATTTTTTCTTCTATATGTTCTTAAAAGACTTACTAAATCTGAAAAATCAGTGTTCATCTGTTTTGTTTCTATTAAAAGCAAGTGAATACTAACTTCAGAAATTGTAATAATTAAATCCACATCTAACCTGGGTAAACCAGTAAAAAGTTAACAAATTAGCAATTATTTTAAACAATTTCAGTGTAGGTAAGGTTTTATTATTTTAAAAACAGATTAGCTGCTCAGAACCAATCTTCCCCAAAGAACTGTGACATTTTAGAAGACAGCTAATTTTCCTAGCCCAACGTTACTCCTAGACTAGTATAGTGCTACCTCCAGCAATTTCAGTGACAAAATGGATTCTCCCTTTTGTGAAGAATAAGAACATACTAGCCTTTCCTTGCCTTTATCATGGCTGGAACAAAATCTTTTTGATTTTCCTAAGAAATGCAACAAGCAGTTGAAGATGGCAACAAATATTTTCCAGACACACAAGTACTAGTGGACATGACAAAGGATTATATTTTTTTCCTCAGTCTTTGCAATTTGGATGTAAGTTCGTAAAAACAGGAAGCAAGAAACTCAAACATTGAAAAGAAACATCAATAATCAGGCATAGATTGCGATTTCCTTGATTAAGATGCAAATCAGTTCTAAGTCTTGATGTTAAACTTCATGGGCATAAACAATTATGAGATCCTACATAGCCTTGTGACTTAAACATGGTTAAGTAGAAAAGCATGCGTTTGACACAGCATATAAGGTTAAACATCAGTTATCTCATACCGAATGAACAGAGAGACTAAGGGTTCAAAGGACCACTTGCTTATAAACAACCTACTCAATTTTGTTCCCACTGAAAAAACTGTCCAAAGCAATTAGTTCAGCATCAACACTGAATTTGACCTCAGGCTACAGCTATTGGAAACACTTGTATATAATTTTCAGTCCTGCTTAGCACTAACATAAATACCCTACAATTTCTAAATATGCTTATATTTTACATAACAAAAAATCGGTAACAAAAAGTAATCTTTAGAATATACCGTATTTATACTAAATACAAGTTAATATAGTATGCCTGCTTTACAAAAACTGTGAGATGTCTTGAAATTATTACAAATATTGTTCAGATATTTGCATTTGTTCTGCTAGATGAAGGCAAAAGGAGAACCCCAAAAAGTTTATCAAAGCTTTTTTTTTTTTTAATACAACACTACTTTTGTATTTTTGTTACTTATAAATGGGTTATTTTTTACATTTATGTAGCTACAGCACCAAAACCAGGAACAATAAAATGATCTGGGGGATAAACTCTCAGAAAATATCAAAAAAGATGAATTCTTATATTCATGAACCCATATAAGAACACTTATAATTGGTCCAGTTTAACCTAGCGTCACGTCTGTTTTCCTGTAAAGTATCTCATACTGGTCTTTGTTAGAGGTACGGATACCAAATGCAGGCCTGCAAGCTGCTATGTGAGGACATATGACAAAGATATAGACAAAGTAGTGTGCAGGATACAAAGGTCTCAAAGGTCCTTTTGTCTGACGTGATAATTTAGGACATGTTATACCACATGCACCCCAGCAGTTAAAAAAAAAATAAATAAAGTGTAAAACACCGTCTTCCCAGATTATTGGCACATTTTCCCCTAGGAAAATACAACCAGCAATAAGTATCAATATTCTTAGTATAAGCAAGACTCATATATAGACAGATTATATACACTAACCAGTATTACAACAGAAGGCAACTAATGACTTAACGTCTGAAAAACAATTGTTCTGATCTACAGTGTTTTGAGATATGAATAACTATTGAGAAACATCTCACCTTCACATAACAAAAAACACATAACAAACACTTGTTCATTTGTATTCAGAGTGAATGGTGAGGGAGGGAGAAGCAAGAGAAGAAGGACTGGGATTTCAGCTGTTTAATTTACTCTTACTCACCAGGAGATTCTCCTGACAAATTTGGGGCTTGGGCTGAATCTAAAGAAGAAACCACGCTGACAGCATTTGTAGGAATACCCATAGCAGCTGTAGAAGAGGAAATGGTTGATTTCTTCGGTGGTACGACGACACTCCTAGGTGAAGACAAAACTTTAGTACATAATACTGTATGAAGGTTCACACATCATGATCCTTTTTTACACATATAGCGCATACACTTCTATATCCTGCAAAAGAGCCATTGCTTCCCTTTTCTTTTTCCATCATCTTTGGCAATCTACCTTAACCTAAAGAATACTTCATCCTTGTTCAGTTTTTATGGTATGCTTTAATATCTCATCCACTTCTGCAAAATCCCTGACAAACAAGCACCCAGCTAGAACATCAGCAGGATAAGTGCCCTGCAAGTAGGTTTTACTTTTCACCTTAGTTTCCCTAAGATTTGGTTTTAAACTTCAGGCAACTATTTACAAAAGATATCACAGTATTCAAAATCAAAATATTAAGATAAATTATGAACACTGAAAGTTGCCTTGACAGGATACTAGTTCTGGTATTCTAATGAAGAACAGAAGACTAATTGAAGAAGGATATACTATAGCTAAAAACATCCGAATACATACCGCGTGCACATACAAACATCCACACATCTTAAAAATATGGCTAAGGCATGAATTTGAGTATATCTTGTCAATCAAGTTTTACTTATATAACAAATAAAAACATTCTTTAGAGTTGAAGAGAGAATCTCCATCTTCTATACAAGTTAAATGTCAGGCCTTATAGTCAGCATTAAAGATTACGCAAGAGGAAAAGATGCAAAGTGACAAGTTAGGCATGGAGATTTATCTCACGTGTTACTAAGACATCTATTTATGCTATACCAATTTCAATTAAACTGTAGTACTTTATTCCAAATACCTAAAAGACCTTGTTAAGCATACGTTAAAGGCATTTTTAATTGCAAGTTAGCTCCATAAACATGCAAAAACCCAGCTAATGAGGTAAAGAGTACAGCTGATATATAATGCACTCCCACAGCAGCGCTTACTTTTAATTACCTGGTGTTAACCGTAAGCTGAAAGTCTTCAACATTCAATTTATTTAATCACATCTTTTGTTGACAGTACTATAACTACACACTGAAAGTATTCCCTTAATAGCTTTAAAATATTCATTTTCTGAATAAAGTAACTTAGAAACTTGACCCAAATTCGGGTGTGATAATAACAACCAAAGAAGTTCTGTCAAATATTTCTAAAATAGTTCTTGCTGGCATCAGAAAAGAGGACTTTATTTGACTCCTTTCTTCAGTCCAAAGGGTGTCACAAAAGCTAGACCACGTTACTGATTAAATCAACCCTCCTTAATGGCAGGAGTAGGCAGGCACCATACTTGGAGGCAGTACATGTCATATCATTATAAGGGTGACTGCTAATGTTAACTATACACTAAAAAAATAGAAGCAAAACCACCTGAGCCTCAAGTCAAGATATTGTGCCTAAACCGTGAATTTTGCTCATATGTTCATGTCAGTTTCCCTGAAACATGAACAATGCACTAGAAAATTCATATATTTAGACTGTCTTCTAAATTATAGCCACATTACCAATTAATTTTGTATCACCCAGGTACAAGAAGAGGATCTCTCGCTCAGGATTCTGTGACATTCACTGTCTGGAAACTGTTACTACTATTCTAGAACATACATTTGAATACCTGGAAGGGGCTGGGAAATTAATACAAGTTTACTGAGTACAAGATGCACCCACACACAGTAAACTTTTGGACATTTCTCCAAAATTCATGATCCAGCACTGAAGCCCAGGTCTGTTCCTTTACAGATTTTAAGTTCTTTTACTGCATAGCTATCCAGTTGAAGAAATACTAATCAATAATATTAAACCCAAATCATACAGACATTACAAATATGTGTCTATTCATGTGGACTCTGAGATTCAGTGCACATGCTGGAAATACTTGTTTGCTCACTCACTGAGTTACAGAAACAATTATCCATTTGCTGCTAATAGACACAAATTATATTGGATGCAAGGTAATATGGGAGAAAGTTTAGTGACAAATTTTGGTGCACATGTAGATGGCACTTGTGCGCATATAGGTAGTGTCTGTTCAAAACATATCATTCATGTAATTTATTTTAAATTGGAAAACACAAAATTACCTTGAGGGTAAAAACGTATCTTCTAGAGAAGTTTTCTGTTTCCAGAGCTTAAAGTCAAGCAGAATTCTCTCAAAACATCAAATCAGAATGGCTGTGTCCTTTGAATACCTATGAATGCTACTGATCATACTCTCTAAGATCCCCAGGAACTACGGAACAGGTGGTATTTTAAGTCATAAAGAGCAAGCCAGACCCACACCTTAAAAAAATTATACATAAATGGCTAAACTTCAACTAATTTTATATATTATAACAGCCACCTTTCAGATGAAAATACAAAATGAACATGCTGGAAAGATCCAGAAGGGATTTTAGAACAGGAGTAATTTTTAGCACTACTACAAGAAGCTCCTTATAGGGCAAGTAACAGTTCTGGAACTGCAAGGGAACAAGGAAGCCTGTGTGCAGATGGAGCTGTTACCTTAACACTGCTCATCTGCAGCTGACAATGCGTGGAGACAAAAGAAATCCCAGCTACAAGAGTCTTCCATTTTCTGTGCTGTTTCTGACACAACACTATATATTATCATTCCTTCCTGTAAACTTCTACTGACCTTCAGTGTGCTTAAGTGTAGCTGCACTGAGGGAATAGTTTCAGCAAGTTGCCAGACTCTCTATAGCTATCCAAGGAGAGGTGCATTCAAGCAAAGGAATTAGACTTTTTTTCCCCCCCGCTGGGCTGCGACAGACAGCAGTAAATGGCCACAATAGTCCCTTTGCCTTTTAAGATCTTTTGTATACCTTCTGTTTGGGAATACAAGTTTGGGAATAGTCTCATCTTCAATAACTTACTTTTCATGAAGTAGATAAAAAAGGAATTATATTCTAACACTTCCATTATAATTTTCAGTATCTAGCAATGGCATTCACTTTAAAGAAGATACTCTGATAATTAGCACCAGGACTATGACACCAATACACAGCTGCAAAGTAGAGCTGTTAGCAGGCTTCTTTTTTTTTTTAATTACCCAACATCACTCCTTTTTACATAAAAATGAATAAATACAGGTTTCAGACTTCAAAATACAGAACGTATGCTGCCTTATACACAGTGCACATGGGTGTGCACGTGTATTCCAGAAACACTCACCATATGCTTTGGGCAAGAGACACTGACTCTCACAAAGTTGTCTGAGAAACTTAGGTTGTTTATCATATCCCACTGAAAAAAAAGTTTTAGCTTTTAGCTAAGAACATAATTTAAAAAAATAAAAGATAAAAGGCAACAGTATAGGTGCTGGAGAAATTGCTGATTCACATTAAAAAATGTGAACTTCAGAAGAAAACAGAGGCTTTGAACAACTCATCATAAAGCTGTTTTCTAGCCTCAGACTACTTCTGAAAAGAATTTATTTTAGACAGTGATCTTCAACAGTCAACTGAAATTATTCTGATTTTTCCAGCAAAAATAAAATAAACAGTACTCCTGCTGAGGAAAGAAGGTCCCTTCTCCTGACAGCTGTGTCAATCTGAAGCACATAGCCAAAAGAAGTGCTGGATATTGTCCAAAAACATGATGTAAAGAAACCCCAAACCCTGAATGTACGTTCTCTCTGTCTTCTGGTCAGTTGCCATGACCTTCTGATTCAAAAAAATCCTTAAAATAGTTCAAGAACAACAAACCAAAACATCGAAGTATCTTAACATAATTAATTTATAGCTACTAATTGTTGCATTACTTGTAATGTAATGTTTACTACTATGTATGTCTTCCCTTTCAACAGTGCAACTGACCAATGTTACAGTTGTAGGATTTGTTTTAGGAGCTTCCATTTCCAGGCCTTCTTCAAGGTATGAAAGTACAGCTTGGCAATCACATACAGATTCATATTTACCACATACTGGAAAGCAAATTAAGATATTTGAAGCATAAGCATTGCTCATGTTTATTTAAATTCTGAAATTCCTACATTTTTCCTTCTTTGTGTAGTAATATGATATTTTCTCTGAATCTTTAGGTGGAAATGCAACTGTATTCAAATAGAAATATTTGCCATTAAGCATCAATGTTCATTTTTGTTCTTCTTTCAAAAGGTTATTTAAATGCTAATATAAGTAAAATGAATGCAACTGGCAGAAAGAATGTACGAGGTAGTGGAAAATCAAGATTAAATATTGCAATAAATAAACTATGTGGAAAACACGGAGTGTTTAGCACATTATTAAATCAGGTAAAATTGTCAGAAGTGTCTTCAATTAATGTGCTTTCAACTTATCTCAAGCAATAGGGCACTTCCTTTTAAAACATACACAGATAAGACAGTCCTTTTTTGTAGCTAAACCGATAAGCATTTCTTAAAAAGTTAAATATTGCTACACATGTGAATAAAATATTCATCAATAAATGGCCTTATAGTATATTTCCTTAGATCTACAAAAATGATATATTTAAAAATAGAATAATCATGTATTAATTTAATCAGAATAACAACATACATTAAGCAACCTCACACACGGATAGAGGTGTGTCACGTGGCGGAAAACCGCCAATACATTTTACTCCTTAACATTCACATTATCACACCATTTCAATTAACTCTATACTTTTGGGTTATATTTGTATATTATAATAGCCATTATAATAATATTCAGATACAGGAGAAATAAAATAAACTAGAAAAATTGCACAAAAAATATTCTTAAGGTGTATTTCAAGCCGACTTCAAGCACAACAGTAAAAATTATAGTTTAGTTGCCTCATTTACATGACTATATGAGATGTTTACTTTTTTTAATTTAAAATGAAATATTTAAGGTTTAAAGTAGGAATCTGCAGCACGTGAACGGATAAACGTAGGTCAGGCATAGTGAAAACTAGCTACCATAAATACATCTTAGCCAGAAGGTCAGTGTGTTATTAGTCCCAATTATGCTGAAGTGTAAGAAGCCTTCATGCTGCAGACAATTATTCACTGCTGAACGAGCACAGACCACTGAGCTGAACATTGACTTCCACCACAGACAAAGGCTTACACAATAATGATCTATTCTGCCAAGTTCTATAAGGATTTACTTATTCAAAGCTTTCTTGGTTTCAGATCACTGATTCTTCTGTTTCAATATAAAGACACAGAATATCTATAAATATCTCCTAAATTTTGAGTACATTTTCCTGAATATTTATTTTTCTGAAGTTGGCAAGTCTGCAATTAATTTTAAATATATTTCAAGTTACAAATTTTCCTTGGGTGCAAGTCAAATATTCCTAATACAACATGGGCCAGGTCAAACTGATGACCTCACTATAATTTAAAAATACTTACATGAGCTCTAATTCCTCTTGACATACAGGTATTTATACAGATTCAATTCTTAGCATTCCATTTTTTAGCACTGAACAGCAACACAAGTGACAGTTTGTCTGTTTCTCTATGGGATAATGCTTTTAATTCAAAATCAAAAGAAGTTAGACTTGTTCTAGGCTACCAGAAAGATGCCCACTGCAGGGCTCCTATGCAATGAGCAGAAGACCAATAAAGAGGATCAGAGACCTATTTTTACCTCTACTTTGTGAGCCAGGAAAGCAGCCTGCCACGTCAGTGTCATTCTACGGGCTCTGTTGTTTGTAGACAATACCCATTCTCTCTTATGTCTCCCTTGAAATACCCAAGGAGAAAGGAAGAATAAGAGATTCTCAAAACCATGAGAGATGTGGAGGCAGGGGGGGCGGAGAAGAGATGATAGAAAGAATACGATCAGTTTTGTAAGAGAACTTTAAATTCAGCTTGGCAGGGAGAAGACTTCAAATGGTTTGCCTCTTCAGCCCCTGCAGAATGCAAATTGTTGGTGTACCAAAAGAGCTGAGCTTCTCACCACAGCATATGCACCTTGATCTACAGATGCCCCATTCTCATGTTCTGTCTCTACCTGTATCTGGTAGACTTAATCTTGTCAACGACGAGCTTATTCTGTTTACATTTGAGGCCCAAATCAATGAAGTCTAAAATGTATTCATTCCATATAAAAAAAGGACTTTGATTAAGTTTAACTGAAACACCACAACCAACCATAACAAAGGCACATGCACGTCACTGACTGACAAATGCGTAAACATAGGCTGAGCCAAACCAAGCAGCTTACAGATGATGTTCCAAAAAGATAAACAAGCTTATTAACATATCTGTTCTGTAAGTTACGGCTTAGCTGCAGATTTAAGCTCTATGGTACAAGACCATGATTTAAGAGCCTGTATTCCTCTGAACCCTCAGCATCAGCTTCCTATAATGACATGATTATTGAATGATTCCACAAAGAGCAGTAGAAGCCAGGAGAGACCAAGGTTTTCTTTTAAATTGCACAGTAAAAATAGCAAGTGATAGGTTATGGGTTTTATTAGACTAACTGAAGAGAAATGTAATCTTTTTTTTTTTTTATCCTAAGCTTCGGTTATTTTTACTTCTGTTTTATTTAAATCTGCTTGCATTAGCCCCCGCCTCTTTTTCTACAAGATTACTACTAAATAGGAAAACTGCTGTTTTAGGACACAATGAAATTAGAACATTAATTCATGTCCCTATGGGTCTTGGGAAAAAACCAATGCAAGTCTTGAACTTTATCATGATAAACCCCTGGCACCCACTAATCACAATATTGCATCTTCACATAAGATAAGGGGAAGATTTTTGGCATGGGAATGAACACATACACCTAGTTGTTTGCAAAGGCTTGCAACCTGGCAGCCTTTCAGTAAGGTTTCACTCACATAGCTGTTACTGTATACTCTCCAGCTATGGCTGGGAAGTTGATAATCCTTAAGATATGAGGAGAGTTTTGATTTCTGACACAGCATTCCTGAGATAAATGCAGGATCAGAGAGATGCTTTGAAATTCCCAGAGATACCCCACTGGTAAACTGCTACATGGGAACAACTTTTAACAAAGTGTCTTTAAAAAGGAAGAAAAAAAAAGTTAACTCACAGAACCTGTGTTTGCCATCAAACAATATATTAAATGTAAACCAGACACAGAAGAGAGCAACCCAAAGCCTGTTTTTCCAAACTTTCCCAATGTACCTTAGTATTGTTGTCTACCCCAAAGATAAGAGCCACTATTTTTGACACTACTACAGTTTCTTGTAAAAAGGTTTTTCTTTCCCTTGTACAATTCCTTCCCACTGTTGTCACTAGGTGTCATTTCAGAGCATAAACTTGTATTTTAAGCAGAGTCACACTATATAAAGGTACAGTCATCTTCAAGTGGTCATGAAACTTTCCTGTCTTTATAATTTTAAATAGAAAATTATTATAAATAGACAGTTATTCTGTCTTTTTGATTAACTGATTTATTAGCTAGTTAGCAACATGCCTTATCATACATCAACATATTTACCATAGATGCAAGATTGTGCATGTCACTACCAGATGATAATTGACTAGAGGTAAGACTTGTACACCATTAAGGACACTTTTGTCTTCCTGACATACCCACAAAAAGAAGGAAATGAAAAATTAAGCCTCCGAGTAACACAGAGCCACTGACGTACTGAGGCCACCTGCAACTGCTGAAGGACAAAATATTTTATACTAGTTCATGATCTTTTCCTCACATATTTAGCCCTACCCACCAAACACAAGAAGTCATAATAAACAAATAACCACAAGTTATCACTGTGGAGCACTCCAGATAGCTACACAAACCCCTTGCCCTCTGCTCTTCCATTCACAAGCACGGTGCCGTCTACTGCTTCAGTCCATGCACCTCTTTCACTCCTCTGTATATATTCCTTCACCAGACTAGCTTCCTTTGAGTATCTGATATAGTAATTATGTCTCAAGGTTAAGTGAGAGAATGTTGAGAGTTGTGATTACAAACAGCTGGCACTTTGGAGGTAAGAAAGGGAAAGATGAGTCCATCTGGGACAGTGCGGCACATGCGGAAATGTAAAAGGGCAAAACAGCAAGTACTTCAACTTTTCAGTGCCTTGCTTTACAAAACACACTGCAATTTAAGGGTGGGGTTTTTTTTATTTGAGTGACTTTGTAACTATATAAAAAAAGAACACAGAATTGCAAGTGACTGAAGGGCTGCTGCCAATGCCCAGTATTTCATTATTGTACATGTTATCAAATTAAATCCATTTCCTCTGATAAGAAGGTTTTGTAGGCATAATCTACCTATGTCAGATATCAGGACTGCAAGTGCCCAATTACTTCTTGTCTAGGTAACCTGCTTTACACCAATTCAAATCAGATTTGCACAGGCAGCACAAATCTTCAGTTTTAGCAATAGCTAAAATTCCTAAATGCAACACACACTTCTGTACCAGATCTCCAGACAAATGTTATTTTGTGCTTCAAATCTCTACCACTCAGCAATGAACAATAAGAATTTACTAAGGAAAAACATTAGTCACAGACTAAAACATTATGCTATTTCACTTCAACTGTCCACTTGCTGTAAGGAGCAATGATAGGCCTCAATGGGGAAGTGCTAAAAGCACTTGGCCCACAGCAGGGAGAGAGGCACAACAAGTTCTAATTCAGTGTCCCTCTTGTCCCAATTTTTCCACTCCACCCTCCTACTGGTCCCAAATCAAGTCGTCCTGTTTAGCATCACAAGCAGAACACAGTATTTACTCTGAGACAAGAGCAAGGGAGGCCAAATGCTAGCATACATCATCTGTGTCTAATCTAGCCAGACAACCACCACCATCTCTTCCCCCACTAGTGATATGGCAATCTAAGCTGAGAAGACATGTTGTGACAGCTGCATCCACACCCCTGGCAAAGCTGCCCTCCTTTCTTGGGTCATCTAAGTTTGCTAGTTTGAGCAAGGCAGCCATGGACTGCAAAGACATCAGAGCCAGAGGAAGTTCAGGAATAAGCAGAGAATCAGATACTGGTATGGTAACAAGTGCAGTTGCACTAGATCAACTGCAGGATTTCTGGAGATCACAGAATCACAGAATGTTAGGGATTGGAAGAGACCTCGAAAGATCATCTAGTCCAATCCCCCTGCCAGAGCAGGATTGCCTAGACCATATCACACAGGAACGCGTTCAGGCGGGTTTTGAATGTCTCCAGAGAAGGAGACTCCACCACCTCTCTGGGCAGCCTGTTCCAGTGTTCGGTTACCCTCACCGTAAAGAAGTTTTTCCTCATATTTATGTGGAACCTCCTGTGTTCCAGCTTGCACCCATTGCCCCTTGTCCTGTCAAGGGATGCCACTGAGAAGAGCCTGGCTCCATCCTCATGACACTTGCCCTTTACATATTTATAAACATTAATGAGGTCACCCCTCAGTCTCCTCTTGTCTAAGCTAAAGAGACCCAGCTCCCTCAGCCTCTCCTCAGAAGGGAGATGTTCCACTCCCTTAATCATCTTCGTGGCTCTGCGCTGGACTCTCTCTAGCAGTTCCCTGTCCTTCTTGAACTGAGGGGCCCAGAACTGGACACAATATTCCAGATGCGGCCTCACCAGGGCAGAGTACAGGGGGAGGAGAACCTCTCTTGACCTGCTAACCACACCCCTTCTAATACACCCCAGGATGCCATTGGCCTTCTTGGCCACAAGGGCACACTGCTGGCTCATGGTCATCCTGCTGTCCACTAGGACCCCCAGGTCCCTTTCCCCTATGCTGCTCTCCAACAGGTCTGTCCCCAACTTGTACTGGTACATGGGGTTGTTCTTGCCCAGATGCAGGACTCTACACTTGCCCTTGTTATATTTCATTAAATTTCTCCCCGCCCAACTCTCCAGCCTGTCCAGGTCTCTCTGAATGGCTGCGCAGCCTTCCGGCACATCAGCCACTCCTCCCAGTTTTGTGTCATCAGCGAACTTGCTGACAGTGCACTCTATTCCCTCATCCAAGTCATTAATGAATATATTGAATAGTACTGGTCCCAGTACCGACCCTTGAGGGACTCCGCTAGACACAGGCCTCCAACTGGACTCTGTCCCATTGACCACCACTCTCTGGCTTCTTTCCTTCAGCCAGTTCACAATCCACCTCACTACCCGATCATCCGGACCACACTTCCTCAGTTTAGCTGCGAGGATGCTGTGGGAGACCGTGTCAAACGCTTTACTGAAATCGAGATAGACCACATCCACAGCTTTACCATCATCTATCCACCGGGTTACGTCCTCATAAAAGGCTATCAGGTTGGTTGAGCATGACTTCCCGTTGGTGAAGCCATGCTGAGTGCCCCTAATGATCCCCCTGTCCTTGATGTGCCTAGAGACAGCACCAAGGACAAGTTGCTCCATCACCTTTCCGGGGATGGAGGTGAGGCTGACCGGTCTATAGTTACCCGGGTCCTCCTTCTTGCCCTTTTTGAAGACTGGAGTGACATTCGCTTTCCTCCAGTCCTCAGGCACCTCTCCCGTTGCCCACGACTTAGCAAAGATGATGGAGAGTGGCCTAGCAATGACTTCCGCCAGCTCCCTCAGCACCCGCGGGTGCATCCCATCAGGGCCCACGGATTTATGGACGTCCAGATTGCTTAATTGGTCCCTGACCCAGCCCTCATCAACCAAGACAGATTCCTCCTCTATCCTGACTTCTTCTGGGGCCGCAGGGGTCCGGGGCTCCTCAGGACAGCCTCCAGCAGTATAGACAGAGGCAAAGAAGGCATTCAGTAACTCCGCCTTCTTTTTATCCTCTGTCTCCAGGGCCCCCACCTCATTCATCAGTGGGCCTACATTGCCTCTAGTGTTGGCTTTACCTGCAATGTATTTGAAGAAGCCCTTTCTGTTGTCCTTGACCTCTCTTGCAAGGTTTAATTCCAAGGAGGCCTTAGCTTTCCTAGTTGCCTCCCTACATCCCCTGACAACAGACTTATATTCCTCCCAAGTGGCCAGCCCCTCCTTCCATGATCTGTACACCCTCTTCTTCCACTTGAGTTTGCCCAGCAGTTCCCTGTTTAACCATGCAGGTCTCCTGGTACCCTTCCTTGACTTCCTACCTGTTGGGATGCTCTGATCTTGAGCTCGGAAGAAGCAGTCCTTGAATGCTAACCAACTATCTTGGGCCCCCTTACCTTCTAGTACCCTGTCCCATGGGATTTCCCCTAGCAATTGCTTGAAAAGGCCAAAGTTGGCCCTCCTGAAGTCCAGGGTTGTGATTCTGCTAGCTATTCTGTTCCTGCCACATGAGATCCTGAACTCTACCATCTCATGGTCACTACAACCAAGGCTGCCCTCAACCTTCACCTCTTCAACCAGACCCTCCTTGTTAGTGAGGATAAGATCCAGCAGCGCTCCTCTCCTAGTTGGCTCATCCACCATTTGCATCAGAAAGTTATCATCAATGCACTAGAGGAACCTCCTGGACTGAGGATGGCTGGCTGAGTAGGCCTCCCAGCAAATATCAGGGTAGTTGAAATCCCCCACAACAACCAGGCCCTGTAATTGCGAGACTGCTCTCAGCTGCCTGTAGAAGGCCTCATGACCCTCCTCATCCTGATCCAGTGGCCTGTAATAGACACCCACAACAGTATCACCCCTGCCAGCCTGCCCCTTAATTCGCACCCACAAACTCTCAACTCGCTCCTGATCCGCCCCTGGATAGAACTCAATACATTCTAGCTGCTCACTCACATAAAGAGCAACTCCACCACCTCTCCTTAGTGGCCTGTCTTTCCTGAACAGGACATAGCCATCCATGACCACATTCCAGTCATGTGAGGCGTCCCACCAAGTCTCTGTAATTGCCACTAAATCATAGCCCCCCGACCGAACACGGATTTCTAACTCCTCCTGTTTATTCCCCATGCTGCGCGCATTGGTGTACAGGCATTTCAGGGAGCGAGCTGGGCACACCGATTTCACCCCAGGGGGATGGGAGGCCTCCTGGTCTGCCTCAACACTAGAGCATTGCCCCAGTGGTGCAAGCCCAGCTACTACCCCATCCCCCTTCGAATCTAGTTTAAAGCTCTCCGAATGAGCCCTGCTAATTCCTGTCCCAGAACCCTTTTGCCCCTACGACATAAACCTTTCCCATGTATTACAGTCACGCCTAGTGTCTTATAAAACCAGCCATTATCAAAGAACCCAAAGCCCTGCCTGTAGCACCAGTCTCGTAGCCAGGCATTAATAGAGAGAATCCTACCATTCCATCCCACGTCATCACCTGAAAATGGAAGGAGGGAGGAGAAAACAACTTGTGCCCCAGACTCTTTCACCAACCGTCCTAGGGCCTTGTAGTCTTTCTTCATCCCCCTCAGACTACGGGATGCAGCTTCTTCCCCACCTGTCTGGAAGATCAGCAGGGGGTAGTAGTCTGTGGCCTTCACCAGGTTGGGGAGTTTCCTGGTGATATCCCTGATTCGGGCTCCAGGCAGGCTGCAGACCTCCCTGTGATGGGGGTCAGCTCTGCATATTGGGCCCTCAGTTCCCTTTAGGAAGGAGTCTCCAACCACTAAAACTCTTCTCTTCTTCCTTGTGGAGGAGGTAGCTATATGCCTGTCAGGTTTTTCTGACTGTGGTGGGACCTCTGATATAGGTTGCCTCTCCACCACATCCCCATTGGACCAGCTGTATTCCACTAGGGCTTCATATCTATTGCTCAGAGGCACCTGTGGAGGCAAAGTAGGCAAGGAGGGCACTCGCCTTTTGCCACGGCCATAGACTTGCCTCCACTCACTCCTCTCCTCTAGGTTATTGTTCTCCTCTAGGTTATTGTTTTCCACCTGAGAGGGGCAGAGTACAGGGGTCCCTCGATCTTGGGAGCTCTCCGGCAGGTGCTCCCATTTTTGTTGCAGGTAAGGCAGAGCCTGGCTCCACCAGTCTATCTCCATTTCAGCCTCTCGAATGCTCCTAAGCCTTTCTACTTCGGCTTGAAGCCTTTCAACCTGGCTTTGCAGCTGTGCCGCTCGGCCAAGCAGATCATCTACCTGCTCACAGCGCACACAGCGCACACAGATGACTGAGGCTTTTCTGGAGGCAGGAATGCAAATGTTATTTGTATTCTTTCTTTCGGTCTTTGTTTTCTTTGGCTTTTTTTGGAAATCACAGAGAGGTAAAAGTCAGTAAGTGCAGTAAGACAATGTGGTCTACTATACTTGTGAAAAGATAAGGAGCTAATCAGACTGAGATGTAGGGGACACTGAAATTATTATCAGGAAAGAGGGACTTCAATCTAAAAGGAAAAGAAAGAAAAACAAAGCAGGAATGCTCCATTTTAAATCCACCACAGCATTTGAGTATTAAGAAAGGCAGATATTTATTAAAATGAAACACAATTTTAAAGCTATTATAACAACAAAACAAATTGAACAGCTTAGGGATATATCTTCTGAGTGAAGCCTGGAAGATTTAAAGTAGGCCTTTAGCACCAGAAGACAGAACACAGATGCATTTTCGGAAACTAATATGGGAGTATTCTATAGGCAGGACACCTAGATGATCACTCCATTGTTTTCGATCCATTTGTAACTATTATTAAACCAGTATTCCTTTGCAGGCCCACAGTAACAGAAACTAGATATAGCTTTGTGATCAATACACAAGCTAATCTACACACTGTTACTTTACGTTATTTAATGTCCATTTTATTTCTTGAGTACTTTAAAACCCACTAAATATGCACAGTACAGCAGCACTCATCTGCGAGTGCTGCAGTTAGGAATAGGAGAACAGGAAAGACAAAAGAACAGCTTACACCCTTAATCTTTTCTTTTACTCTTGCAGCCATTTCTAGATGATTTATTAGCCCTCTTACCATATTGCTTCTGAGCTGTAACGTGTATGGAGACAGAAGAGTTAACTCTTATAAAGAGGTGTTGGCTTCAAGACCTTCAAGTATAACCCAATCACCAGTCATTTTTCATTTCCAGTCTTTTGTAGCATAAGATAGCATCCCATGAATTGCAGAGCATACCTTCATGATGAACCTATGTGATGTCGGTGGGCTTTGTAGTCAAAGGTTCTATTTGTAAATCAAAACACCTTGATTATATTAAGTTACTAGATGACACTGTACATGAGATCTGGCAAACAGAAGCGTGACTTTTTCTGTTCCTTACGGATATCTTACGCAAAATGAAACAGCTCAAATATTTTAGAAGTTACATTACCTGTCAAAGGAATGGAACTGTACAGGCTGCTCAGCAGCTCCATCACCAAGAACTCCAAGGAAGGTTGAAGGCAGAAGAGCAGCATCCACTGCAGTCCCATCAGCTGGTGTGCTTACCAAGCTTCGCAGGATGTCCTTTACATTGACATTTTTGGCAGCTGGCACAGAAGTTGCAGGCTTACTATCCTCAGTTCCTGTCTCACTTCTGCCTTCCTGAGACTTATTTACTTCTAATGAGAGTGTGCATAGTACTTCACTGATTGCATCTGGACCTGCACTGACATTCAGAGGCCCTGCTTCAGCAACACTACTGGAACTGTTTGTTTGCCCTGAAGCAGGTTCCTCCCCAAGACCAGAATCCCTTCTTTGTACAGATGCTGTACCTTCTGAATCTTCAGTGGAGGCTGAAGCACCGAGAGCAGCAGAGGGGTTTTCCACAGCTGTTCATACCAAAAACAGAAAACATATTTTAAGTTCATTATTAACAGAATTGCATTCACCACATTCCTCCTAAAGAAGTAACACCAATAGGTGACAAGTGAAATAACACAGCTATAAGTATTTCCTCTTGCCTACTTAGAGATTTAATATTATCCTCAGGTATTTAATAGGAAACTTAGAACAGAAAAATTTCCTTCTAATTTCTGAGAGGCCTGAAAAGTTATAACTTGTCTCAAAAACTGAGACAAGGAAATAGAAGATATGACTCAGCAGTCAAAGAATGAAAATTGATTGATTGCCCTAAAGAAGAATAGGAGAAAGAAGTCTTATAGTGGAAACAAAAAGCTGTCAGTCTATGCTTATGCGTACTTAACCTTATGCAAAATAGAACGTTTCTGCAACAAGCATTCATGAATACTTAGCTACTTCAGTGAGATTAACTGCCTCTACACAGTAAAATCAACCTATAGATTAGGTTCTTCTCAGATCTGAAAAAGATACACACAAATACTGAGGCAAATTGAAAACTATAATGTTGTTTATTTAAGTGGTTACAATGCGCATATTTCTATACCATTTCACATGTACTTCTACGGAATTTTAAGATGTACAAGCCACTATTTCATTTGGCCAAATAATTAACAGTTCACCTGTAGCAGGAGTTTCATTATTTTCATTCTCTGATTCCTTGAATGACTGGCTATGGTGTGGTGGTCGTCTTTCATTCTGGGGTTCCAGTATATCTCTGTATTTCGAAACCATGAGCACAGAAATAAAATATACAACAGCCAAAGCCAAAAACTGAGCCTGTTTACTATCCTCCTGTAAAAAAAGGACACACAAATTTTTCCATTACAATTTCAGCAGCATGTTTATTTTTCTGTAAAGTATGCCCAGCACTACCATAAACAGACCAAGAGTAAGCTGATATGTCAACAATGGAAGAACAATATTCTCTAGTCACAGTTTGTCTCACCTATAAAGCTAGGGAACACAGCAATTGTATTCAAGTGCCACTAATCCTTTCATTTTTCATTTATAACTATGACAACTTTGACTAAGGTTGTGTGTTTTGACTGCATGCTTCGAATTAGTGCAGGGAGTAGGTCCCCTTTATTTACTTACAGGTGTTTCCTCTGTTGCGTACGTTCCCTCAAACATGCCAAGATATTAACAGTATTTGCTGTGAAGTACAACCAGGCAAGCAGACTCAACAAAACTGTAAAAGCGTTTATAAACTATTACATATTAATGAAGGAAGTGGAACATATTCCAGAATCAGTGTTAAGGTTTTATTTCATCGTCAGATTGTCCAGATGGAGGTACTGTACTATGTACATTTTAAACAAGAACTGGCAAATATGCATTTGCATTACAACTGTAACTTTATGAAGAGATTCTAAGAAAATCTTAAAACCATATCTTAATATGAACTATACCAGGTACCTGCCCAGAGTACTCAGTCACTCCTAGTGAAACCGAGGAAAGAGCCACATCCCAGATCTGACTAGACATTCTGATTTAGCTTAAGCCTGTCCCCTTCGGCTGTCAAAGGAAGAAAAGCTTTGTACACTTTGGGATCACAGCAGAACTGAGTATTTGGATCTTTATTGACTAATCAGTAAGAGAAAGGGTGTTTGGGTTTATTTTCCCCCTCATTTACATAAGGGCTCAGGTAGCATTCTACTTTGCCCTCTGAGCAGTTCAAGAAAGTCAAACTGTAAAACTCATTTTATCATTATTGTAGTGCCTATTGAAGCCCCACCTTCCATGAAGAGTTCTTTAATAAGCTATACTGGGAGAAGTTTATGAGAAGGTCTCTATTAAGAAGTAGATAACATAGCTGGATCCTATCTGTTATGCTGAAAAAACAACCTATAATCCCCTAGACTCGACCCAAATCCTTAAATTTCATAGAACAAGACAGAAACAGTAAGCTAATAACAGGTTAGCATCAGGCAAGCACAGTGCGAGATTGATGAAAGTCTCCTACAATGGTAAGGATTATAAAGAATCTTCTTGATAGATTACTTTTTGCAAGACATTTTCCAACTCTACTTAATAAAGCTGTGATTCAGTGAATTAGCACTACCCCGTCCATATTTTTTCTGTGTTTGTAGAACTCTTTGAAATAAAGTTCATATACTACTGGAAGTACTACTACTGGTGGTGAAGTGGAATCCGTCTGAGTTCTTCCTGTACAGATTCAAATCACGCCAATCACAATTCTATGCACCCAACACAATGTAAGAAACTGCATGCAAATCAAACAAAATATTTAGACACAAGTATAAGCAGCTCAGATAAAAACTGTTCCAAAATAGGTCTTTTAAAGTCTACTTTTTCTCCACAGCTCAACACAGTAGCCAAAAAGCAGAATTATTGCATCATTTTACATTTATTTGTGTAACAGAAAACCTGGTGGATTAGATATGTCAAAAAAGCAGAGTGTGGGTTTTTTTTTAAAGAAAAAGTCAGTACACAAAGTGTGCTTCATTTTGAAGATTGCATCATTAGGATTATTTTAGTTGCCACCACAATGGAAGATTCCCTTCCTGTTACTCTTTTGCACACTGATACTGAAGTAAGGGTTGAAAGAAACTTGCTTCAATCAATAATTGCTGTAAAGATAAAAACCAAAAGATCCTTCACTATTGTGGATGGAACAGAAGTCACTGTGTAAATCATTATACTTGCTAAATAGTCCAATTATTGTAAAATAAGTTCTGGTGTCCAAGCTTGTGGCCACCAATGACTCATAGCCATTATAGCTGCTGTATTTGCTTACAGAGGTTTTTTTTTTAAGCAATCAATCTCAATTTCCTCAATATCAGCTACAAAGTTGCTGACATAGGGCAAAGATATTTTTAGTCAATTCAAGATTAAAAAAACATATACATATTTACAGCACAAGAAGAAAAGAATTGTTTAAAAATTGGTTCCTCTGAGGGGAACTAAGACACTAATTTTTCAAAAAGTATACATAAACATCTTTATGATATATAAAGTTTGCCTATGTACAGCATGTGAAAGTATGTATTTGTACTAAACACAATATATTTAATATACAATAGGCCGAATTTCAGAGAATCAGCTCTTAGGAACACATGAAAGAGCCTGATCAGCAGGTAGTGATTTTCACCTCTCCTTCTTTCCAATCCCAAATACTACAACAGCTGCAGAGTATTACGAGTTCCTAACTACTGTGAGCAATATTCAGTTTTTGTAAATTCAATTTAGCTGAACTGCGTAACACATAGCAAGTGTTCAGCAAACAGATATATGCAGAAATGTAGCTACAAATAAAACAACGTTATTTTTAACTTACTATATCTCTGAACACTACTGCTCGAAGTCGATTAATATCCATATCCTGCAGAAGTCTGTCATGGTCTCGTATGGGAGAAATGCCACCAGTCACAATGTCCACTGGACTCTATTGGAAAAAAAAAAGCTATTGTTTCAGATTCTGTTTTTAAAAGCATTCTACCAATAATCATTAAGTGTGTACAATCGCCCACTGTACATCGTATTGTCATAACTAGAACACAAAGATCATATATGCATTACATCTTTAAAGGACAAAAAAAGATCTGGCAAATCCTTGTGACAGATTTACTTCACTGTGGAAGGTTAAATATGTGTTACATTCACATCTTTGAAAAACTGCTTCAGGATTTCCAGTGTTCATGCCCTTCAGCTCTATTAAAGTATCAGTGATACAGGTATAAAAGCTTATCCCTCTGTACAGAGTAATAATTATTGACTTTTGTGTTCCTAAATGTGGTCTTACACTTGCCTTGGCTGTAGACTTTCCTGTTCCTATAAAGCCCTGCACTGCTTTTTGGTTCTTCACAGTGTCTCCAATAGGCTTCATCTGTGTATGCTGCTGACACTCCAAGCAATTTCTTACTGCTACCGCACATACTTGAAGGGAAAAGAAACATCAAGAATCACCCCAAGAAACAGTATTGCCTATATCTCTTACAGAGATGTATAATACATTTTTGTTTAACACTAAAAAGTTTAAGTACATCAGTAAAATGATATTTTGCTTCCATAAATTTTAAATAGTTGCAAAACAATGCTTAAAATTCTATACTACTTTATAACTAATAATATTAAACTATTAGAACATGTATGCCCTATCTAATGGATACTTAAAAGTGAGGAAGTTAGCATCCCTCATTGAAATTTTACCATGCATACAACCATGGGGTGAGGAGGGTGAAGACAGCTAAATTTTACAGGCTAGCAAGGAAGAAAGACAAGTGATACACTAGTGAAACAAATGACAATGTTTGCTTCACAATGCTCTTGTTACTGAGGGATCTGGACAGGCTGGATCAATGGGCTGAGGCCAATTGCATGAGGTTCAACAAGGCCAAGTGTCAGGTTCTGCACTTGGGGCACAACAACCCCATGCAACACTACAGGCTTGGGGAAGAGTGGCTGGAAAGCTGCCCGACAGAAAAGAACCTGGGGGTGCTGGTCGACAGCCAGCAGAATGTGAGCCAGCAGTGTGCCCAGGTGGCCAAGAAGGCCAACAGCATCCTGGCTTGTATCAGAAATAGTGTGGCCAGCAGGACTAGGGAAGTGATCGTCCCCCTGTACTCAGCACTGGTGAGGCCACACGTCGAAAACTGTGTTCAGTTTTGGGCCCCTCACTACAAGAAAGACATTGAGATGCTGGAGCGAGTCCAAAGAAGGGCAACGAAGCTGGCGAAGGGTCTAGAGCACAAGTCTGATGAGGACCAGCTGAGGGAACTGGGGTGGTTTAGCCTGGAGAAAAGGAGGCTGAGGGGAGACCTTATCACTCTCTACAACTACCTGAAAGGAGGCTGTAGCGAGGTAGGTGTTGGTCTCTTCTCCCAAGTAAGAAGTGATAGTACAAGAGGAAACAGCCTCAAGTTGCAGCAGGGGAGGTTTAGACTGGATATGAGGAAAAATTCCTTCACTGAAAGGGTTGTCAAGCATTGGAACAGGATGCCCAAGGAAGTGGTGGAGTCACCATCCCTGGAGGTATTTAAAAGACGAGTAGACGTGGTGCTCAGGGACATGGTTTAGGGGTGGACTTGGCAGTGCTGGGTTAACGGTTGGACTTGATGATCTTAAAGGTCTTTTGTAACCAAAATGATTCTATGATTCCATAAATGTTTTGAATTTACACAATTTATTTTTTTAGCTTCACAATTGTACCTGTTTCATCTTCTAATATTATTTTCAGAGGAAAAAAGAACTACCCCACCTCTATACCTGTTTGCATCCCATAAATCTGTTCTACCTGCACAAAGTTTTAATTGCCTAGAAAGGGAGAGGAAGGCTAGTTACTGCAGAGGCTCTGAGCTGCTCTGGACTCATGCAAATTAAACTTTTTGTTACAAAAAGTCTAACAGCATGCAACTCACATGAATACTCTCCTCCTGTATTAAGTAACTGAACCCAGTTATGATCTTGTGTGTTCTCATTTCCAGAATAGTCATTACTTTTTTAGGTAATGACCACTTTCTTTCAATCCCATTTGATGCAAACATACAGTAATACCGGATACAACTACTGCCCAATTTGAACCCTGCTCTTTTGGAATTTACATGTCTAGTTTTCACCATACCTTCACCTATAGACCTCAAGATTTAAACCTCTTTTCTACATATTGTAAAGGTTCGTGTTTTTCTATATAGTACAAAATTTCTTTTTCTTAAAGCTGCTATATTCTCAGCCTTGACTATTTGGGGAACTTTGGCAAAAGAAGTATCTTCACAGATAAAATGAAAACATGCATCCACAACAGTCAGGCTACCAAACTTAATCATTTATTTTATTAAACTTTTTAAAGAGGAAAAGAACCCCACGTATATGCATTGCAGAATACAGTAACAGGAAAATTGTAAAAGATGCCAATGCTTCTTTGACTAAATTTAATCTTGATTTAACAAAAAAAAAGGACTGAAAAAAAATAAAGCTAACAATTGCTAGCTTTTTAGTAACAGTAAGCTCCTACACTCATTAAGTGGTTTTACTTGCTTACCCAGACGAAGACATTGCCGCAGAACTCCTCCAGATGACATATTTTTCTCAGACTCAATTTCAGTGAAACCAAGAGAGCTTGCAAAAATTAGCACATCCACAAGGTTGATTAATCTCTGGAGAAATGTTAAAGATGCTTCTACTGAAAGTCCTTGAGTTGGCTCAATATTCTCCAATTCATGCTACACAGAGAAAAATTGAAAGCAACATATACTTCTTCACAAAGGTGATATTCCTACAACTTAAATGAAGAAAAATGTACGCTGGAAGTCCATTTTCAGTCACATTTAAAAGCAGTAATTAGTCATATGCTAGAAACAATCATTAGTATTGGGATTTAATCCCATTCCAGACCACTGTGGGACAATGAAGCTAGGGAACTTCTTTTATGTCTTCAAGCAAAGAGGGCAGGCGCTCAATTTATCTTAGGGAAAGCATGAGGGAGCAAAGGGAGGAAAGAGATGCTTGTGGAAATATCCCACACGCATTCCTGTTTCCCAAAAGGACAGAGATAATAGTTAATACACTGCATAAAAAAAGGCATCCTCCCACAAGAGATAGATAAATTTTGAAATAAAAATGAAATTTCTTACAGTAGCGGATGTGGCAGCAGAAAGCAATGGCAATATACCACCACAAGCCATGATCATGTTGTCCATCACTTGAGAGATGAGGTGAATTGTGTTGTGCACAAATATGACATTGTCACTGCTATTCACAAAGTCCATCACAGTTTTTGTAGAATGGCTGTCCAAAAAAACCATTCAGAATACAGCTTTATTGTTGTGGTATTTTAGCATCTTTATGCTTTCATAAAACTAAAGCCAGACAGTTAGCAATGGGGCAGCAAATATCACATGACCGTAAGGGTCAACTGATGTACCTTAATCTAAATCTAAAACTACCTTTGCTTTCTGTTCTTAAGCTTCTCCAGATCATAGCTTGCTTAAAACTTCGAGATGGGTGTTAATAATCATTTGGATTAAGATACATTATAGACTGGTCTATGATTACTTGCTATAGCAAAAGTCACTGTATCAGGAAATACAATAAAGCTTCCTGGAAGTGTGAACTAGATTTGAACTTAAATCTTTGAAAAAATAAAGCAATATTAAAGGCTTCTCAGAGAAATTAAAAATCAGCAAAACACAAAAACTTAAAACCTGTTAAACATGCAAATAGATTTTCAAAACAGATCCTAAACTAAAAATATATTTTAGCTATATCTGATGATATCTTGAAAGGTTAATTTAACCATATCCTAAAAATTATAGTCTGACAAAAATCCACCTCAGTTTAAATTGCTGTAATCACTTAAAGACTATTTCTTCATCCTTACATTCCTTTTTATCGGGTCAGTACTGCTATATGGTTCAATTTAAATTTGACATTCACAAATAGATACCATGCTTATTTAAGTTATTAAATCTTAACATTAAAGTGCAGATTTACCACTATTTTCAAATTTCCTTTCTTTACTAAATTCATCTTGATGATTACATTCCAGATCCCTGTTACAAGTTAATTTTCAAATGCACAGAGCATCTCTGCGCTCACAGAACACTGTCAAAGCAGCAACATAGTGTGTGTAAATGCAGAAGTAATTAATACTATTTGGGATAGATTTTTTTTTTTTTTAGTCCATATTTAGATACTAATAAAAGATGCAGGCCCTTACATACATTAGGAACATGAAAATCATGGTCTAATAAAAATCAACAGCAAGACTGCCATGGACTTAAATGTAGCCAGGATTTAAGTCAAAAATCTATGTGCAGGCCCTCAACCAATACACATTTATGTCTGTAAAGAGTCTTAAAAAAAAAAATCTGAGAATAGCTGGTATAGGTCACAAAATAAGTAAGGCTGCTGAATGAGTAAAATACCAGACGTGCAAAATTCAAAGTCAAAGAGTGACTCTGATGCAGTTTCAACAAAATCTCAAGTTAATTATAATTGAAATGCCAGTCTAGATCATTCCATATAAAGCATAGAAATTTACCTTCTCCACATCTGTATATCTGTTTCTATGGAAAAGAGTAAGTCTGTGAGCAAGCGCTGATGCATCATTGACCACTTAAACTCGGGAATACGGAACACAGTTGACCTAGAGTCTCTTCTCTGCCCATCTGATGTAGCAGCTAGCTCTTGTCCTGAAGAATCTTGCTGCCTTGAGGTCTGAATACACAGTTTCCAGACAAAAAAAAAAACAAAACCAAAAAAAAACCAACAACAAAAAAAACACACCACACTCTGGTTATTAGTTTCCATGGCATACACTGAAATGCATTTAATAGACTTGAAATTTTAGATATTGAACAAGTTTAGACTGTGTACATGGTTAGAAATAAAGCTAAAACTATTACACAATGCTATTTACTGGATATACCACACCTACAAACTAGTCTACAGCTGCACTACCACAACCTGTAAGTCTAGGCATACACAAGCAGCAACCCAACCTTACCACAGGGGGAGTATATGAGGCTGTAGACAGTGGTTTTCCTCCTTTAAGGAAGAATGGTGCAGAATGAAGAGCATCCATTAGCAGGTATCTCTGCAGAAGGGAAGTACTCAGATACATGACTATTGAACCATGAAAAGCTGAGTTAGAAACTAAAGACTAGAGGGGTAGAGCACTGCAGCATGCAACAGAAGCCTAGTTTTAAATTACACGTCACAAAAACGGTAGGCTGAAGTGATGGGGTGACAGTTCTATCAAATTTTATTTTTTAAAAAAAAAAATTATTTATATTTTTGTGTACCTCCTACACAGCAACTAGTGTAAAAAATATTTTCACAAGTTCTATCAGGATATGAAAGAAACTCAGTGCTATTTTTTCCTGCACAAGCAATATTTGCTTCTCAATAATTGTACCACTTGAGATTATGAGACTAGATTGAAAAGAATAAAAGGAAGGTGGAGTAAAGAAGCAGAAGTAATTCTAGATAAAATTCCCTCAGAATATATAAATGTTTCTTTCAATTCTTCAAACTTAAGAACCAAAGTACCAAGATAGATGAAGTGTCCATCTAGCCAAATAATCAGTCTCCATCAGCATCCATAGGCGGATGTACAAAGAATAAAATCTTAGAGACTTCTCAGTACACAAATTAGCAGGAATTATGGCTATTTTAATCAAGTGTTGAAAGTATTCTTTAGATAACTCACAAAATCCACACACATTAAAATCTCCAAAACATGTATGAGCATACTTCTTCAAAAATCTCGTAAAATAAGAACTTCCTTTTATTTTTAAGCTAGACAGATGAAGGACAAGTAGAATTTACCTCAGATATGGATCTGGGAGGCAGAGGTGCTTCTAGACATGTGTTAGCTTTCAGTTCCAGTTTTTCTGTATCTGATGCAACACTAGAAACATCAAGCTTGGCAATTCTTTTGTCAGAGGCTCCAGCAGGCTCTGACACACGTGCATTTGCATTTTCTTCAGCTGTTTTGGTTTCACTAAAAAGAATCTTTTCTTCCTCCAGCTTCTTTTTTCCTTCTGAATCTATCTGAGTCACTACTTCTTGAACTGCAGAGCTCACTGTTTCCGGTAAAGAAGTCATTTCTTGTTTTTCCCCATCCACTCCTTTAGCGTCTTCAGATTTTAAAAGCACAGATTCAGGTTGCTTCTCTATTGCTTTTTCCTGCTTTGTCACTTTGCTTTCATTAGAGCTACATTCCTTGTTCGTTTCTGCAAATTCTTCTGAAGGTAAAGGCATACTACTTTCTTCTTTCAAATCAACAAAGTCATCTTCATCTTCCACCTCTACTGTTGATTTTTCCAGTCTTTCTGGACTGTCAGAAGTTTCTCCTTCCAAAATAGTTTTCATTGCTAAAGGAGCAGCAGTGACAGCTACTGTTTCTTCCACAAGCTCATCAGCTTTGCTCAGAGAATCTTCAATTGCTTCAGCTATTCCAGTACTAATTTCTGAAACACTGGGCTTTATTGCTTCTGGTTCTGGAGAAAGTTCCATACAAGACCCTGCTTTTAAATCCTGTGTAGTCTCCCTGTCTTCCCCCTCTAGCTCCTCCCTATGATTAGATACCAAATGAGTTTGTTGGTCACCATCTGATGAGGTATTTGTCTCTCTGTTTTCAGTACTGCACTCCATATCATCATCAATAATGCAGGAAGGAGCAGTAGCATCTTCTTTTAACTCCAAACATTGTTGCTTTCCCTTGGTTTCAGCTTCTTTGCTAACTCCAGAGATTGTTCTAATCGGAGCTGAAGAACGTATTCCACTCCCTTCACCTCCTTTCCCTTGGTACTCCCTGTACATTTGAGAAAGACTCTCTTTGTGCATTTCAAAAGTTACCTAAAAGAACAGAGTAGAAAGTACGTTAAAAATTACATACTAATTACTGTTTTCTCTGAAAAAAAAACCCTACAAAATCATTGCTCAAATCACAAAGTTATACTACAAATTTATATTGGATATTGTCTTCATGATATGAAATAATTTCACGTTGGAGATCACTTCAACTGAGAGCAAGTTCTTCTTAAGTGCACCTGTTACTTCTGGCCAAAAGAAAGAAAAGAAAAAAAAAAAGTAACACCAGAATCAAAAAATCCTAGACTGATCCTAAGGACAGGAAATTAAATGTTTACTATAAGTACTCATAGTTTTAAAGACTACTTCTAGTAAAATAAGTGAAAATGTTTAAAGTTTAATGTTTATAGTTAACACTTGCATTATTTCCTAGGCTAATTACAGTCATCTGTAATTAGAGTTATCTGTGCTACTTGCATTCATGTAATTGTATAGGATGCAGACAAAAATGCAAGAGCATAACATCCAGAGAATTACTACATTTGAGACAGCTGACAATCTCAGTTTTTTTGTAAGGGGGGATACCATGAAAAGTAGCAGGGGCACTTACTATAGCTGAGCTTTCACATCATTTTAGCACCTTGAGTATGCTCAACAATCCGCAAAGATAAATAAACCTCCGAGAAGTTTACATTAAAAAAAATACAATCCCACAAAGTCAGAGCAGAGAGAAGCATGTAACGAAGCCAAAATCCTGGGGACCTCCAAATGATACCTAAAATTCTCCAGAGGAGTTTTCCTCTGGTGAATGCTATTCACCCAGTCTAAAAGGCACAGAACAGCTACGCAATCTGACTAAAGACAGAAGACCTTCCTACGGATGAGCTGAAAAAAATTATTATTGTTGGTTTTAGGTATATAAAAATAATTCTGGATAGAAAAATTCTTTATATACATACTGATAAAACTAATTTGCCGAAATAAATAGCTGTGTGTTGAAAGAAAAATCTCACTAGACTAACTGAAGTTTTTATTAGACAGTCATTCAATTTAGTTTATCCATACCTTTCTATTTAGGATTTAGATTTATCTTCTATAACAGAGTGTTTATTTATCTGTAAGCTTAGTTCTCAGAATTTTCCCAACATATAAACTGCAGCTGAGGGGTTTGGTTTTTTTTAAACCATTTTCTTTATCATAAACATTTTCCACAGACAAAGCAGAGCAGTACATTCTACTAAATATATATATGCACATTTTATTATTCTCTTCATACTAAACTAATTCATTTGGATCTCATCTAAAAATTCCACGTACATGGTATTCAAAGAGATGATGAGTCAGTGGGAATATTTTATCTCAAGACGATACGTGTAATTCAAAAATTAACTTGACAGGTTAAAAAGGTACTAGAAATTATAGTTAACAAATCAGAGAGGAGCAAAGAAAGAACAAAGGTAAAAAGGAATATTCTTGGCAGGTTGTGTTGTCAACATTAGCTTTTTAACATACAATTTTCTCCATCAATCAAATATAAACTAAAGTACTGTAAGAGCAGTGTACTATTCTAACATATGACCTGAATCATGTTATCTGTTCAAGTTGATGTAATTGAAACTTGAGTCTCTAGCAACAGAGATATCTTCCTCCTCCTGTTTAAAAAAAAAAAGTCTTCCTGTACTGGTTTTAAATCAGTTATGTACAAACAAAAGTGACTGATTACAAATGACTGAAAGTTCATCCATCTGTCACAATGGATCTATAAAATATTTGATTATAGAGTATTGCTAAATAGAGCATGCGGGGGGCATTACTATTTTAGAAATGCTTCCTTCCTGAACTGTATCACAGTCTGGATGTCAAAAGTAACCCAAAACAGATCGTGTTAATAAGCTCTCCCTTGCACTTTTAATTTGTTTTCAAAAACATGATTAGGCAAAGCTGCTACTTTTGGTCAAATCATTACTTTTCTGAAAAAGAAATCTTGACCACTGGAGCTTATCTCCAGCTAGCTTCCCCTCTTCTCTCTCTCCCTGTTACTCCCTCCATTTCCAAAACTACTAAAAAGTTTTATTCCAACAAGCACTAAAGAGACATTCAACAAATAATAATGTTGGTTTATTTCAGCAAAACTTATCCCATGTACTTCCCAGAAAGCACACTGACCCACAATAGGCATACGTGTTACCTACGCAGTGCAAGTATAGCTGTAACAAATCTGTGATAACACAGCTACCTTTACTCATTTCTGTCTTCAATATTAGACTTGTTATTGCAACATTGATTTTGAAAAATACATGGGAAAAATGACTTCTCAAAAGTATTTACCAGCTTTAGCTACACTGCATACTTACTTTTTTAACACTGTTAAGCTACATCCAAGTATGAGACCTGGATTCTACTCTGGTTATGCACTGCTTCCAAAACTGTTGAGCAAGTCTCAGGTCGAGCCTCAAAATCTTATTTCACTAGTTCCCTTGAACCAAGGCAAAGCAAGCTAAAGATGAAGATGAGAATGGCACTTTTTTTTTTTGTGGAAAGGCGCAAATGAGGGAGACGTGTATGTCAAATTCTATTATTGCTACTGCCATCTCTCCCCAACACAAATGGGGACAGGCATGACAACACTAAGATGATCACAAGAGAGCGGCTGAAGGGACCTTTTACAAGACATGATTTTCTTCAGTGTTCAAACTTGAGTGTAATGGAGAGGAGTACATGACTCTCAGAACATGTTCAACAACAGCAACAGTTCAATCTTAATGGAACAAATCATAGAGATGTTTTGCAGGGCTGGCAGTTACTAAATCCACCTTGCAAGAAGAGCACATTCACAGTGTTGCAAGAGTTTCATCAACAACACTTGATGCTTACACTGGTCCTTACAAAACACAAAAAGCTTTAACAGCAATATAAAGTTCTAAGTTCTGGCAGCCCTATCTATGTAAGTGCTTTGATAAATTACCAACCTGGTTAAAACAAATTGCAAGCATCAAGGAACACAACTGTAAATGCATTCTAAAAGTATATCATCAGTTCTGAAACAGCTGCTTTCCCCTAGCACTTATAGAAATCACTGAGGTTAAGGCCAGAAAGTTACATCAGGTCACCTAGCCCAGCCCTTGATTTTAACCCACTCTCCTACACGTTGAGCCCAGAAACATAAACTGGATGACAGCATCCAGAAAGCTGTCCAGTCTTGGTTTTAGAAATCAAGAGATGAAATCTCCCCTGCATCATTTTTCAAAATATACTCTACCATCAAAAAAAAAAAAAGTACCCTTCTTCATTTTGCAAGTCTAGCTTCAATTTCTAGTCACTAATTATGTCTGCATTTTTGACTTATTAAAAATTCCTCAATGAGGAAGAAATATCATGTTTTCAAGGGGTTTTTTAACATACTATAACAATGTTTTTAAAAGCCCAAAAGACGGAGAAGTAACAGGACCATCTAAGAAGAACAAGTTTTCATTCTGAAGGACTGGAATCCTTCCTGCGACCCCCTTTGGCAACCTTTCCGGCTTTTCAAAAGATATTTAATAGTGTGAAAATCCATATTTTCATTCATCATTCCAGTGTAAGTCTCATTAAACTCATATGTAGGAGTAAAAGCAACCTACTTTATGGCTTTTCACTTTCCACTCCACAAACACATTCTATAGTGCTGGCAACTACTTTTGGAGAAAAGGGCAGTTAGTTATATCTCAGTTTGTATAACCTGTGACGTACTCTTTCTGTAATGTTGACTTTTTTCCAGTGTGCTACCAAGCCAATCCCCTTTACAAAAGCCTACTGCAGCTTCAGATTTTCTGTTACCAACCACGTTTATCCTATTGTTAACAGCATTAAATCAACCTTGCTTGAAAACAAGTCAAAATCCACTCTCCATAAGGCCAGGGTTGTGAGCTTGCTTTTACTCTCCTCCCTCCCCTCAGGATCCTGAACTCCACCATCTCACAGTCACTGCAGCCAAGGCTGCTTTTAACCTTCACATTCCCAACAAGCCCCTTGTTGTTGGCAAGTATTAGTGTCCAGCAAAATACCTCTCCTCATTGGCTCCTCTATCACTTGGAGGAGGAAGAAGGTGTCAATGAACTCAAGGAACCTCCTGGATTGCTTATGTCCTGCTGTGTTGTCCCTCCAGCATGTATCAGGCCCATGAGGGTCAGGTCCTGCAAACATGAGGCTGCTCCTATCTGTTTGTAGCAGACCTCATCTGCTTGTTCATCCTGGTCAGACCACCTGTAGAAGATGCCCACTATAATGTCACCTTTACCTGTCCTCTCTCTAATTCTAATCCAGAAACTCTCAGTTGGCTCCTTATTCATCCCCAGGCAGAGCTCAATGCACTCTAACTGCTCTCTCACATAAAGGCGACTCCCATTCCTCATCTTCCCAGTCTGTACTTCCTAAAGAGCTGGTATCCCTTCATTACATCACTCCAGTCACTGTAGCCATCCCACCACACCTCCATGATCCTAACAAGATTATTATGTGCATGTTATGTGCTTCATATTACATTACCGAAAGCTCCAAATTTTCTGGCCCCTCATTAGCAACTACACTGACTCATTAATAAACATAATAAACAAATCTTGTTTTCAGTTATTCTTAATAGCTTGAGTTGTTATTTCCTTGCCAACAATGGAGTCCCTCTGCCTCCAAGCTCTTTTCCTTCACATAATAACTTCTCGTTTAATTTTAAAGACACTTAAAGTTTCACTGCTGGAAGAAAAGTTCATCTAGATCTAAGACTCCCTATTTTTATAATCCAAACAATCATAAAACCAAATACTATCTAAAAACTAGCCACTGTTTCAGCAAAGCTCTCCCAGTATTTATTAGCAATATATACTTATTCATTCATTATTCAAAATCTTTCCATGCTTTCTCTCTTTTGTCTCTTACGAGAGTTTCCTGCTGCATGCTTTGTTTTTCCTAGTAACCTACATGTGCTACCTTGAAGTCCGATACGCACCATAGGTATCTGTATTAATTTTGAATGTTAACATGTGAATTATGAATCACAAACTGAGCAGTTTTGGTTTTCCAACTAAGACTGTTGAAAGTTACAAGTGTAAGATCTACTGACTGTATAGGTTAGAGATACAACCAACTTTGCAACAAGCTGATCTTTGCCCAGCTATAGTCAACAGTTAAAAATACAATGTATGGTACAGGGATGGAATATAGTTTCACAATCAGTCTCATCTGTAACAGGGAATAGACAGTGGTACGGAAGCCATTACAGAGCAACACTCTGGAAACCAAACTGTGCTCTTCAGGATTGTTAATTGCTACTACCAACAAAACAAAAAAAAAAAAAAAAAAAGAGAAAAAGAGTGGCAAGAAGGTCAATACAGACAACTTATCTTTACAGGTGGGCAATGTAAACTTAAGGGCAAATAAATCTAAGCACAATCTGATACGAATCTAGGTTGATTTAAGAACAATGCAAGAAACTGCAAGGAGAGACACACTGGTAAAGGAAATTAGACAGTACAGAACTACAGGAGAACATCACTCACAAAAAAACCAAAATCCACTTTAAAAGAATAGCAATTTCTACTTCCACCATAAACATCAGAAAGAATTCAAGTCACTTAATGTATTAAATACTGTTCTTTAAATAACATTCAAATTAAAATAGCAATGAACAAAATTGCACAGACTACCTCAAACAGTATTTTTCATACATGCATTTAGAGTTTGGGGTTTTCTTACTTATATAAAAAGGAAAATGAATTTAAGAAATACAGCTTTTTAAAATCCAACTTTTCAACAAGCCTGTACAAACAGTTCTGCTCACTATATGAATTTGTAATTTGGTTTGACAAGAAACCAAGAAATAGAGGTCCTACTATGGAGGCACTGGACAATTCTTCCGCCACACTCGACATGGCATTTATGAAATACACAAGTTCAAAGCCAAACAATACACTCTACAAAGAAAACACCTAAGGCTAACAAAAGCAGTATCAACGAAAATGCAAAATGAAGTAGAAATTATGATTACTAAATAGAAGTAGACAGAGATAGTACATAAAGGTATTACAGATTAAACATCAGGATCTGCAAGCATGCAACAATTTACAAGGCAATTGTTAGCTTGAAGAACCTTAAATGTACTTAAGTCATTTTTTATTTTCCTTAAGGCATTTGCAACTGTAAAGCTGATAATACAAAATTAATTACTAGAAATTCTTCTAAATTAGTGAGCTAAAAGGCCAATCATTAATCTTCACCATCATTTGATGGTTAATCCATAGCTGTTTGCAATGCTTGGAATGCATGTCTACACACTACTAGTTAAAGACACTTGTGAGCTAATAACTGCAACATTTGCCTCTGCCATTAATTTTAACTTAATTTGACATCCAACATTTACTAATTGCCAAGGAGAAAAATTAGCATACAGCGATGAAAAAGGTTAAGATGATTGACATTTGCATTAAAGAACATAGGGAAAATATTTTAACTATACATTAAGATTTTGTCCTTTTTTTCATTATCAGGTGGGCAATTTTGTAGAGTAGAGAGAGGAAGGGAATGTCTGCCAGACAGGTCAGACAATTATATAGTACTGCTGTTCCCTTATAGAGTCTGCTCAGTGCAAACTAGCTCCTGTGCTGCTGACACCATCAATAAACTCTTCATAATTCCAGAAAGCGTTACAACTTTTTAAATCTTAACAAGGACTTTATTGATCTGTTTTTTCCACTTCTCCTCTAGCAACACTAACTGTTCAAGTGGAAACTAATCTCCAAACAAAAACAGGCCTGTTTAGACAGGAGGCACCAATATCTGAAGATATCAAACCTAATTTTCAATTCAGTGAAGTGAAAGATACAAAGGTACCGTGTGTACCACACACTGACTTACAGTCTATAACTCACTGACCTGAGGAATCTCTGGGTTATTTCTGAGTGGTTCACAGAAGAAAGCTAAGAAAAGCACATTAACATATATTATGCAGGACACTACATATAAGAAGTTTCTAGAAGGAGTCTATGCTTCCACCAAAAAGCATTCGTGGACACACAAGGGGCAGGGTAAGCAGAAGAAAACCACTTTACCAAGACATTAAGATATTTTCATGTTCCTGCATCCTGCATTTTCACCTAAGTCACAATACTTTTGCCTTTTTCTCCTCAGCTTGAGAAAAATATATGCATGCTAATAATTTCTAGAATAAGAACAAGTACTAGTCAATATAATTCATAAGTCTTTGCTTATCTGAGAGATAATTTTATGTATGTTGGCAGCATTTTATTTTCCAATCAAGTCAAGGTATAGCTTACTGTAACATCACCATACAGAAATAAATTGAAACAGCATACCAAACATATTTGCTCATTTTCACTAATGCAACTACTGCTTTTTAATTTGTTTAAATTGCAAGACATGAGCACATTATCCTCTCAAGGTATGTATTTCCTCTCTATCTCAATCCCTGTCACCATTCCTACAGTTCAGCAGACTGTCAAATTACGCCTTGTGCACATTTGATATTTAGTTATTAATAAAAATACATTGTAACTATGTTCAGTGTTTACCACTCTGCATCGTCGTAATACCCAGCTATAGGTCTTGTGCACTTCTCTGTTTGGCCATCCTTTATGTCTCCATGTGTTGTTGGCATCCCTGTAGCAGAGACTCCACATCTCGCATTTCGACTCATGGCCCAGAGGCCCATTTCAGCCCCCACAGCCACAACCTGAACACAGGCAGCAGCAAGTATGGAAGAGGTTTGCCTCAAACTCCGCAGTAACAGCAAAGGAGGCCACTAACATTTCTTGAGACACAGGTTCCATCTTCCAATGATTTTTACACCAAGTTATACAGAGGAGAATCCATTCTCTGTTCAGGTCATCTTTGACTATCTCATAGCTGTTTGCCTCTTTATGCATCAGTTCTTTCTGCTGCATGTTTCCCCGTTTCCTCTTTTTGAAACCTCTGGCACTTCTCAACCATTAGCAAAACTCTATTACACTCTTCTCGTAAGGCTTTTTAAGGCTTCTGTGCAGCTTCCTCTACCCAGCCGATCATGTTCTTTCCTGCTTCATAAATTCTCAGTGTATCTCGTTCACTCTATTCCTATCCCCTATTTCACACTTTTCTTTTAGTTAGAATTGGTCAAATTTTAGCATCCTGCAGCTTTATTCATGACATTTCACTCACTCAGACTGAGTGATGAGATGGAGGAGCTGCCCATTAACCATACATGCTGCATGCGTAAGAGCCCATCAGTGGTACAGATCCCTCCTTCTGACTATTCTGCCTGCTGAATAATGAAAATACTTTCGTATCCTCAGAGGCATTGATTAGGAAAAGCCTCCCCACACACCTACTACAAAAGAAGCTGTAACAAGGAAACACCTAGAAAAGGCAAATGATTGCAACATAACCACACATCTTAGAGGGTACACAGCTTTAAAGGAGGCTGCGCCTTCTAGTCTCCAAGTTTCTTCTGCTCTCCATAAGTCAGGTGACTCCCTTGAGAATAATTTCTATCTAGAATAAGCAATAATTTTTTTTATAAATAACTATTTATATCAGAAGAATGACCCCCATATTTAAGCATTTCAAGTGTGCTATTTGCATCTCCCCCAGCTTTGTTTCATTAATGTACTGGGCATTGCACAATTGATAACCAAAAACCTGCAATAGTACGATGAACCCTCTTGGCTAGCTACCTCTGCTTCCCCTCAGGGTAATGTAGACACACTTTTCAGAGGGCGAAAGGACATCTGAAGCCTTCAAAATGCCCTAGAGCTAAAAATGCCTGCACATACCACGGTGGGAGACCCTATCTTCTTCAAGATAGGGAGAAAAAAATGGAGACAAAACTGTCCTCAATAACTCATGAATGTCAGTGATGTGGACTCAAGAGATCCTGATGGCCTGTTACTTTCTAAAACTACTGAGTCATGTTCACCTCTCTGCAAATTAGTTTTTAAATTGCTATCGTATATTAACTCCTCCGCCACCAAATCTTTGCTGGTTTTGCCAGTTTTCTCTCATCTGACAGCGGTGAAAATCACATAAACATAACACACATAAATGCTGTGCACACCTTTTTTTTTTTTCTCATGTATTAAATGAGCAGGGCACCAAAGAACATACAAATTTACTTAATGCTCATCAATGTTTATTACAACGGTACTTCCTTAGACTGAAAACTAACAATTATTTAGAAACACATTGTATGTTAAAGTCACAGTACTAACATTTTAAGATTATACTTCTTCCCATTCAGATCATGAACAAAATTTTTTCACTTATACAGCAATAAAACTGTAGCTTATACATATTAACATTTCTGAGTCTTACTCAATGAAAATTTCTTGAGCTACTAAGAAAAAAAAAAAGTCAGAATTTACCCCAATATCTTCTCTTTAACCAAATGACATGGTAACATGAAGAAACTTTTAAATAGTAAAATATATTTAAAATCCTGAAATTAGCAAATGCTAGTTCTTCCCAGTAGTTTAAAACGTTCAGATAATTTAGGAGTGTATTACACTGCGTAAATCACTATATTCTTTTAAAACTTGGGGAAGCTGAAAGGTCAAAAAGGCAAGTTGTCCACCATTCTTTACTTGTTTCCTATTATTAACCCCAAAATCATTGGTCCTTTTTACAAAGTAACATGGCTAGACAGATAGAATCTAAGGCCTAGCTAGGATGGTTACAATGTCTAAAAACCAGAAGTTCTTAGATGCTTTCATAAATTCAGCACCCGCTGGTTAGAACAAACCGGAGTTGTAATTTAATTTTTTCATTAATATTTTCATTGAACTAGAAGCCACAGATTAAACACCTTTATATACACTGTGTTAATATTTGGAAAACATCAAAAAATATAATACTGAAATGAGCAAAATACATGAGTAATACTAAGAAATTTGGCTTTAAAAAGGTTACACACACCTTCTAAATTCTGAGTGCAAGGAAACCAATGTAGTGCAATTATGCTAGAAAAGCCTCTGCTGCTTATAAAACGTTGTGCAGCTGTTGGAGGAGAGGGTTACAGTGACAAACAGCTTCCCTGCTACAAAGGTGGCAGGAAATCTATCAAACTGGACAATAAAATTGCAATTGAGTTTCTTTGGCTTTTTATAGCAGCTGCATGTATCTTGATGTGTAGCTCTGCAAAACCTATCCAATTCTGTAACACTAGTCCTTTATGTACTAGTTCTTTATCATAGAATGGTGTTATAAATTAGTGGCAAGAATGGCGCAAAGGGTTGTAAAAAGGAAAAATAAGCAGTAACCCAATACAATTAGAGATGAAATAGTAAAAATACAAATTGGTTATTCTCTTAGCAATGTTAAGGAAATATTTTTGTTCCCATAATTCCTACATTATTTGAAAGCATACTAGAAATCAAAAACATCTGCGACGCACTTAGCATCGAACAACTTGCCCACCGAATTACATCTACACTGTGTTATATGTGAATCTATATGAATCTCAATATTGGTATAACAGGATACAAGAATATTCACAATAAGTAAAATTAGAGGGATTAAAAATTCATTATCATTAGATACTAATATCAGTTTATAAGGACATTTTCAAGTGATTAGTAAGGTTTTACCACAAAGAGCTTTTTTTGTGATTTATCCTAATTTACGTTTATGTAATTAAAAGATAGCTATGAAATAATCACCTAGCTTTATATTGCTAGTTGCCTAAATTGCGTGTATTATTTATAAAAACGTTCAAAAGGCAAATGCATAATAACGGTGAAAAAATCCAATTTTAAAATCCTTGATCAGCATTAATATCACTATTGTTAAGTTAGTTTCTGGGTGCTTCCACTGTTTAATCATTTTCATTTAGGTTTCTGGAACCGGGTGATATTAGTTCAAACAAACTGAACCCCTTTATGATTCCTTCAAAATTACACCATCACTTTGCTGCTAGCTCTGCCCACACGCACACACTTCTAACCTTGCCATTGTTCAACTTCCTCTGAAGCAGGTTGGAAGAACAAACAGTCCTTACATATTGACCAGAAAGCCAACAAAGTTAGACTTGGGAAAACCGATACAGGAAGTTACTTCTACAACCAAGGATACTTCACTATGCCAGGAACCAAAAATGAGAAACAAATTGCCTCATTTTTTTTGGTATTTTCTAAAACCATAGGGGTTTTCTTAACATTTGGCCACGGCATCACAATCAAGTCTTTTTTTTTGGTCTATGAACTCTAGACCATTGATTAGCCATATTAAGTCACTGACGACAATGACCAAAAATCCATGTAATCATTTTGACATAGAAACTGTTTAAATGAGATTTCCAACATTACCTTATCTTACACCAAAGCTCTGTACATCAGAGGTTGAAAGGTGGCCTTCCTTCACTCACCTCTCCATCCTTCCCCAGGGACAGTTCCCCAGCAATCACACAAATGCTTTAAATTATGCCAGTTTCTATAAAAGTAACATTAGGGCTCTTTACTCTGGCTACAGCTTGCCATTGTACAATGTACTCCACCCACGCCCTCTGCATCTTGGGGGAAAGAGAGGAAACAGGTTTTCTGAAGACTGCAGAGCTGACACAAAAGATGATTAAGGATATTTCAACAACTAAAATGTGATCTCTGTAAGGGTTAAAATTTGGCCCTGGATTCTTTGCACCTGGATTCCATTTAGCTAAGTGACTATTTAATGATATTATTTAATACACTTTCATTATATAGATTTCTACATTTGTCTCCCCATAGCCCAATAATCCACCATTGAGCTTGAACGTGATAAATAAACAGAGCTGCAAAACAACAGTATTCTCGCTGTCTGTAGAGACTGACCTTTTTTGAGAAAATATTCATACAAAATCAAGGACCTCAGAAATGCTAACAATTCCTTAGAATCATAAAGTGACCTTTAGGATTCACAGATGTCCTTTTAGGACCGTCAAGTTGCACACATTTAGAAATACATCATTTATAATTTAATTCATCTTCAGTAAACATTTCTGATAAACCAGAATAATTAAGAGGTCCACACTGGCCTCACTCTACTGTTCAGAATAAGGCAGGACAGTTCTCTCTTACACTACTGGGCCTTGTTCGAAGATCCACTAATAACTTTTATAATTCTGGTTTTAACAACAACAAAAAAATCACACAGAAGAACAATGAAGTACCGGTAATAGTCTCATTCCTATTGCAAGGATTTGTGTTCTCACCCTGTATTCCCGACAGCTTAACAGCTGAAGCATCTGTCTTAACTTGAATTTCTTTGCTTTTTACTGGTCTGCTTTACAGCTTTTTGATGTTACTGGAAGGTATTTTTGTTTATGAATAGATATGGTGCGCCACCTTGTGTTTGTGCCATTATTAAAAAGCAAAACCAGAACTAAAATTTTTAAGAAATGCTCCTGAAATTTGTTTATCTCATTTTTGAAAATATGTGCCATTTTCAGTATAAACGAATACTATCACAATTTGAGCAACAATGAAAAAAGATTTGTGTTTAAACAACAAAATTAACATTTAATTGTCAACCATTTGAAAGTTATGCCCAATAACAGATAGAAACACTGGGGTTTTATTTAACTACTGGCCTTCACTTCAAGGCTATCTCACTGTATGATAAAGCACTTAAGGCTCTACATCTAATCACACAGTGTAACCAAATTTCCCAACTGTTTCAAACACTCACCTTTGAATGTGTGATCGACAGTGTATCCACCCAAACACGCCAGCCACCCCACTCATATTTGATTGCATGGTAGAGCAAAATTCGAAATATGGTATACACCATCTCAGTTATCTTCTGTTCCTCAGAAGTCTTTGGATTAAAACAGCAAAGGGAAAGCATCCACTCCTGCCAGACAGAGCACTGCAACAAACTCCTGCAAAATACACATATACTATTTAATCAAGTTTCAAAATATATCTTAGAAATATACATCAGCTAGTCAGGAATTCAACATGTTTAAAACAATTGCTAGGTGCAAGCTTCTCTAATTTTACATATTAAAGACTCTACTAGAGTACAGAATTCACTGAACAGCAATGAAGCTGTATGTGCTTAAAGAGTCTAATTTACTAGGAGACCTTGTTACTTACTTTGTACACGTGTGCATATAGCAAGCGATCTTACCTCCTATTTTCTCTGCTGTTATTAAAAAGTTTAATCATATCTGAGAGAAAGGCTCGCCGAACCTCCAGAGTTTCTGGACACTGTGGAGAATTACGTAGCAGGATTGCAATAACCTTCAAAATCTCTGTAAAACAATTCATTAGCAACAAAATATTAGTGCTAGGCACAGTATAAAACACAGAACATTTTCCAATATTGTTTGTACAAGAAAAGCAATGCTACATAAAAAAGTTTTATACTGAGAAAAAGCACATCTCTATTTGAGCAGAAGGTTTAACCAACACAAATCCCTTCTTCCAAGACTTCTCAAACCTGGTCACCATCAGGGGGATTTACAGGCCTATACAGCTGAAGAAAATGGAATCCAAGTTAAACTATTCTGAAATTTTTTTGAATTATCAGGTTTAAGCAACACCAATGTTACTGCATGACAAATGACAAGCTATCAGAAGCTGTCAGAACTTTTTTCTAAGGAAGTTCCCATAATACAATGCATCCGTTATAAAAATCAATATATGAGAAGAATGCATAGATTTTGCTCTACCTTAATAATACTGAATTTTTGAAGAATGTGAACAACTTCAGATTATACTTGGCAATTTCACAGAATCACAGAATCAATCAGGTTGGAAGAGACCTCTGGGATCATCGAGTCCAACCATTGCCCTGACACCACCATGTCAACTAGACCAGGGCACTAAGTGCCATGCCCAGGCTTTTCTTAAACACATCCAGAGATGGTGACTCCACCACCTCCCTGGGCAGCCCGTTCCAATGGCTAATGACGCTTTCTGAGAAGAAATGCTTCCTAATGTCTAACCTGAACCTCCCCTGGAAAAGCTTGAAGCTATGGCCTCTTGTCCTATCACTAGTTACCTGGGAGAAGAGGCCGACTCCCACTCCAATACAACCTCCCTTCAGGTAGTTGTAGACTGCAATAAGGTCACCTCTGAGCCTCCTCTTCTCCAGGCTAAACAACCCCAGCTCCCTCAGCCCTTCCTCGTAGGTCAGACCCTCCAGACCCTTCACCTGCTTGGTCGCCCTCCTCTGGACTCGCTCCAACACCTCAACATCTTTCTTGAAGTGCGGGGCCCAGAACTGAACACAGTACTCAAGATGAGGCCTCACCAGTGCCGAGTAGAGAGGGACAATCACTTCCCTAGACCGGCTGCCTACACTATTCCTAATAGAGGCCAGGCTGCCATTGGCCTTCTTGGCCACCTGGGCACACTGCTGGCTCATGTTTAGCCGGCTGTCGATCAGCACCCCCAGGTCTCTTTCCACTGGGCCGCTTTCTAACCACTCTTCCCCCAGCCTGTAGAGCTGCATGGGGTTGTTGTGGCCGAAGTGTAAGACCCGGCACTTGTTCTTGTTGAACCTCATGCCGTTGGTCTCGGCCCATCTATCTAACCTGTCCAGATCCCTCTGTCGGGCCTTCCGACCCTCCAGCAGATCGACACTCCCACCCAGCTTGGTGTCATCTGCAAATTTGCTGAGGGTGCACTCAATCCCTACGTCTAGATCATCTATAAAGAGATTGAATAGCACCGGCCCCAGAACTGAGCCCTGGGGAACACCGCTAGTGACCGTCTGCCAGTTGGACTTTGCCCCATTCACCACCACTCTCTGGGCTCGGCCATCCAGCCAGTTTTTAACCCATTGAAGAGTCCACCCATCCAAGCCCTGGGCAGCCAGTTTGTCCAGGAGGATGCTGTGGGAGACAGTGTCGAATGCCGTACTGAAGTCTAGATAGACTACATCCACAGCCCTGCCCTCATCTACTAAGTGGGTCACTTTGTCATAAAAGGAGATCAAGTTGGTCGAGCAGGACCTGCCTTTCATGAATCCATGTTGGCTGGCCTCGATGCCCCGACTGTCCTGCATGTGCCGTGTAATGGTACTCAGGATGATCTGTTCCATCACCTTGCCTGGCACCGAGGTCAGGCTGACAGGCCTATAGTTCCCTGGATCATCCTTCCGACCCTTCTTGTAGATGGGCGTTACGTTTGCTAATTTCCAGTCAGCTGGAACTTCTCCAGTTAACCAGGACTGCCGGTAGATGATCGAGAGTGGTTTGGCAAGTTCATTTGCCAGTTCCTTCATTACTCTGGGGTGAATCCCATCTGGGCCCATAGCCTTGTGGGTGTCCAAGTGGCACAGCAGGTCACTAACCATCTCCTCCTGGATTCCAGGGGGTTCACACAGCCCCCCATCCCTAACTTCAGGCTCTGGGGGCCGAGTCTCCTGAGGACAACCGGTCTTGACATTAAAGGCTGAGGCAAAGAAGGCATTGAGCACCTCTGCCTTTTCCTCATCCCCTGACACTACACTACCCTCCTCGTTCAGCAAGTGGTGGAGGCTCTCCTTGACCCTCCTTTTGCTGTTGATGTATTTGTAAAAGCTTTTTTTGTTATCTTTGACCACAGCAGACAAATCAAGCTCTAACTGAGCTTTGGCCCTTCTAATCTTCTCCCTACACGACGTGGCCACGTCCCTATAGACCTCCCAAGTTACCCGACTCTTCTTCCAGAGCAAATAGGCTCTCTTTTTTTCCTTAAGTTCTAGTCTAAGTTCCCTGTTTAACCAGGCCAGTCTTTTTCCCCGACGGCTTGTCTTCCTACACACCGGGACAGCCTGCTCCTGAACATTTAGCAATTCCTTTTTAAAGCACGTCCAGCCTTCCTGGACTCCTTTGTCCTTTCAGGACTGACTCCCAAGGGACTCTGTCCACCAACCTCTTAAACAGGCTAAAGTCTGCCCGACGAAAATCTAAGGCAGAAGTTCTGCTCTTGCCCCTCCTTACTTTCCCCACTATCGAAAACTAACATTTCGTGGTCACTATTCCAAAGATGGCCACCGACCCTCACATCTCCCACTAGTCCTTCTCTGTTCACAAACAACAGGTCAAGCAAGGCCCCTCCTCTAGTGGGCTCATTTACCACTTGCATGAGGAAGTTGTCCTCCACACATTCTAGGAACCTCCTAGATTGCTTCCTTCTGTTATTAAAAAACAGTTTGAGAAAGGGGACAAAACCTTCCTGATATAAAATTTCATCTCTCATAAGCATAATGTCTTCTATATTTTTAGGAGACAGTCAGAATTGTGGGTACATTGCACTTTTTTGAAGCAGTGGGGCAGTCACTGTTCTTGTTACTTTAAAAAAAGTTAACTTTGTAAATAAATTAAGGTGCAATCTGAACATGGTCACTGTGATAGTTTCAGTTCACCTTGTACAATTTCTTTAAAAAGAGAAATTCCTTATTGGATAATATTAGTACTGACCTTAAAAAAGTACTCTAGAAGTCACTCTTCCTACTAGACCTAGATAATTCCAGACTCATACCTCACACTACAAATAATCTGTATTAACCACAGCAGTGACTGCCAACTTCAAAAATCTTAAGAGAAAGTAACAAAAATCTCCTCATATCTCTTGCTTCATACCCATTTACCAGAAGGCAAATGGCATACTGAAACCAGATTTCTTTCCTCTGTATCTGCTTTGCTTTCCTTTCTCTTCCCCCACTTTCCACATGAAGCAAACCCACAACTATGACCTACATTTAATGACAAAGCAGCTATGAAAGTGAAAAATCTATTATTTCTCCAGAAAAAATGAACTCCCAAAGCTATCGTAAGTCCATTGTATTAGATACAGAGCACATTAATAATGCATATAATTCAGGAAAGCAGATCAGTATTTTCTGTTAGTTCAAAAGACATCTAAAGTTTCATATCAAGATATTTCCCATGAAGTAAGCTAACCAAAACAGTGAGCAGATACATTTCTCCTACTTTCCATCTAGCGTTGTTGCACTGAATGTAATTTAAGATGAAGGATGTTTCCATATTTCAGGTAATTTAGTCTGACATCACTAAATAATGCAATCAGAATTTTGCTGGAACCTTAACATGTATTAAACCCAAGTATCCTGTGCATGCAAGTCTTGAAAAACGATTTCGTAATATGACTGCACAGCCAAAAAGGGTGAGTTATGAACTACATACACATTTAGACACACAAAACATCTTTTAAAACGCTGTAGAGACCGACTTCCTAAATAACTCCAACTAAATGCACATTATCTTCCCTTTTGTATGAAAGCCAATGTAAAACTGAGATCAGAATTAAGACTGTAGATGTAATTAATAAGCTTTCTTTTTTCTTTGGAGCAGACTTTTCTTATGGTAGCACTCAGAAATGCATATCATTCTTACGAGGATTTTGTATCTTCACTGTTGAATCTGGGTCAGGATGTTGTTTATGTATCACTTGAGTGCAAATCTGTTCAGTCAGAATCTAGCAAGAAAGAAGAAGATACCATATCAATGTTCATAAACACAGCTTATTTCAACCATGGTTCTAAAAACTATCCAGAAAACCCACTTGTTGTCTTTCTTAATAATTTATTTCATCCTGTTCCTAAAATTTTACTCTATTTTTTTTTGCTTTCTCTTAAGCACACACTGTTATTTTAAATACACTGGAAGAGAAACCTGAATCTAACCAAAACAATCATCATAAGGCAAGATCATTGTTGTAATAAAATTCCACATACATGTGAGTGTCTGCTTGAGACATTCACATTACTCATCTAGAATTGTTCCTAATGAGCATATCCAAGTTGGGGGGGGTTGGGGGATGTGCACGAATCTCAAGCAGTGAGCTGGGGGGGAAGGAAAAAAAAAAGCACTCAGATGCATCACACTAAGGTTTAATGTCATCTGGAACATATCAGCACAAATATGTAAGCAATTTTCTAGCAATGTCTTACAAGTAATTAGGAAGATTGGATTCTAACTACAGTATATTATTACCTCAAATAGGACATTGTATGTGGTCATGGTGATTAAGCTTGTCTGAAGCATCAGCCTTTCAGCCAACAAAGAGAACAATCCATGTCCAAGCATGACTTCAGCTTTTCTCCTAAAATAGTGCGGAAAGATAAAATAAGCTTATGTATTCAACTTGCTCTAGGGAAAAAAAGTTTTAAAAGTGTGCCTCAAGAAACACGAAATCACTGGGAACATCTTGTTTTTGTTTTTGTTCCTTAAGTCTTTCACTTTTGGTTAAGGAAAAGGGCAAGGATTCAAGTTCTGAAAGGACAAGTCATTCCCCGAAGACAGACAGAAGACAGCTAACTTTCTTCCACAAATGCGGCCCACTCACCCATGGGTCCAAAAAGCTGAAATGCACCCGTAGGCATTTCTTGATAAACACTAAGGAAAGGGCATCTTTGTCCTCATTTCACTCAAACATACAACCATGGACAGCGATCTCAGTAGTTATCTACTATTGTAGCCAACTTGAGACATATTAAATCTAGTTCTCAGCAAGTAACACAGGGTTCAATCTCACCAGTCTAATTCTCGCTACCAATTTTAGTGGAATCACAGAAAAAGCCCACATTAAAAAGCAGGCAGCCATACTGCAAGTAAGTATTAAACGAACTTGCTAAGGAAGTGACAATGCCTGGACTGTCGTTGGCAATAACAAGTAATTCCACCACATCAGAAATGTATTAATGACAAACAAATTGAAGGGTACTCGAAGAATAGTAGCTCCTATTCAGTGAAGCATATTCAGTGATTAACCTCCAATACAGCTTTTTTTACTTTACATACAAACGTGTATATATATACACGCCAAACAATATATACCCAAAATAATATATATCATGTATGTGTCACAACCTGTCTTTTTTCCTTCTTCTGGGGGGGGTGGGGGCAGTGTATGTTTTAAGACCTAAACCAGTACTTACTTTGGAGCAAGATGCTTTAAGAAATATCCCATCACTTTTAGAGCTTGCACCCTGATGCCTTCACTCTGTGATGCTAAAAGCTTGTAGACAACCCTAAGTGGAGAAAACGCAAGTCTTCCTAAAATAGTTGAAACACACAGCAATTTTTGGAATGACAAATTAACTGCAGTAGACTGCAAACAAATTTGTATCCGAGCCTTATTTAAAAGAATGACTATTAATAAGACTACAAAAAACAGCACGACATTTCTGTTAACAGCACAATAGTTTGTGATTTCACATTTTATAATTACATTTAGAGATCTTTTTATCAAATTTAAATATCTCCCAAATATCAATACATAAAACATTCTGTGAAAGATTGCTGCAATTGCTATAATAAGAACTGTCTTAATCCGATATTTTATACAGAAAACTAAGCAAGCAATTGTTCTACTATAAATGTGGCTGGATAGGAATAGCCATGTATGAAGGGGGATTTATTACTAGCACTAATATTTGACATCTGTGCACGCTGTTGCTCCCTCAGGAAGGACAGAGGAAGACACCAAGTCAGGAGGCATTCTTCCCATTTCACCTACATCAGCTTCTGCTCCTCACTTCCTTATGATTATGCTTTACACTCACTTATAATTCTCCACTAAGAAGGTTAAAGAAGAGAGCCAAAGGGAGCAAGGGGCATATCTGTAGCAAAGTACTAGACTTAACTAGCTGAACAGTTCTAGCTGAAGTTTTCCCAAGAAAGAAAATGAGTGTAACAAACACAGCATGAAAAGCTTCAATGTAACTGATGAAAGTCTGGTAAATTAATAAACAATTGGAAGTACACTCTTACAACGGGAAGTGTCCAGTAACCTTAAATATATTTGACATACCAATTCAATCTGTAACACTGCAGAGATCTCATCACGTGTATCTATGCTTTCCACTCCATGAATAAACAGAAGTCAGAGTAGTATTTAGTCTTAACTTCTCAAACATTTATTTGCAGTACATTAAAGCTTAATCTTTTATTAAATTAAGTTTATTTACACAGTGAAAAATTCTAATATTGGCCTTCCATCAATGTGACGAATAACAAATGCAAGTTTTTGATCCTTGTAAATCTCCCATAAAAACATAAAACATCTAAATGTATTTATCAGTTACATCTAATTTCATTCTTGGCTTACTTCTTAGACAATAAAGTGCTTATGACCATGTCACTATCTGATTTTAGCTGGGCTATGGTTCATGCTATTGGACAGATCTTTGAATTTGTGAAATATGATTTAGCTTCTACTTACATGAACTACTAAATTCTCTCTGAAAAATGATTAATTTCCTAATGCTCCATGAAATTATATTGGAACAGAAGGCACAGTACTCAGCCTTTACTGTGAATATTTTCTGAGTAAATTTTGGAGGAAATTTGTATCACTTTACTAAGGGGAAGAAAAAAAAAAAAACTAATTTCAATGATTCTTGAGTCTTTCCAAAAATATCCCATGTTACAATACCGCATTTTAGATCAGCCAGTTATAAAGAGTTCAAAGGACTTATTCAAGTTTTAGGCCTTACCTATACATAACTGAGCACTCATCACTAGTTGTATATTCCTTCACTTTTACATACCTAAAAATATTACCCAGGACACCTAATCTAAGACCAAAAAAAAAAAATCTAGTTCTATACTAGAATTTAAGTGAAAACCCAGGAGTGATTAAAAAAACTGTTATTTGTAACAAATAACTTATCGTGAAGAAAGCTACTGCTTGTCTTAACAGAACAGTATGAAGGTTACCTAATTGCATAGGAAAAAATTATTTCCTTATACTTTATTTCTTCAGTAGATTGTTTACTTTTAAAAATTTTATTATTAAAAACTCCAAATACTTATCAAGCTTTGTAAAATTATTTTTAAATTTAAAGAATATGGTGTTTTAATTACAAAAAGTAGATGTACCAATAAGCATACAAACAACCCGTTAAGCGACTGGAGACAATACGGGAGCAAGAAATGTAACAAATGAGTCAGGAAAACAAAGTGATTTCTCACTGTGGACTCACTATTCATACTGACTTGCCCATATACTAGTTAATAAAAAAGAAAATGTCTACTGCCAGTTGTTAAATAAAAACAAACATATTGCACTGGAGACCCAACATGACATTCAAATACTTTATTATTTAGAGTTTTTATTAGTTTCCCATAGCATAATACATTACCATACAAATGAAGTCAAAGCTGAAGAAAATGGGTAAAAAAAAAAATCAGCCTAGCACTAAAAGGGGAGAAAACAATTATGAACGTGCCTGAATGTTGTCTCTTGAGAAAGGGCAACTGAAAAAAATGTATGTATAAATAGAGGTTAACCAATAGGTGCAACAAAATGTATGAAATGAGACTCTGCCTTTACACAGCGAGAGAATTACTACTCCACATACCCTTCTAGGAATAGTTCTTAGATTTGTTTGCCAGTGCCAGTTTTTTCCCCACTACGTCCATGCAGGTTCATTTTAAATTAGAAAAGTTCAATAATGTGACCACCCTCTGAGAGCCACAGCAAAAAAATCAGAGTCGTAATTTAGTCTTTTCTAGCAGAACTTCTCTTGTGCTGTTACTATTAGTAGAATTTGCTACTTTCCCTACTTGTCTCTCACAATAGTGTTAAACAATATTTTTCTGTTTGTTGGGAAAAAGAGATTGTGAACAATCCATACCACGAAGTGCTAAATTTAAACAAATACTTCTGCAAAAGTCCCATAATGCTTTACATACTAAAAAAAAAAAGGAAAGCAAGCTAACAAAGATCAGAAGAAATCTGAACCAATTTTTGTCAGCCCACTTTCAGTTCTAAAACATATGTAAGAATGGGAGGCTAAAGACTAAGCACTAGTAGATAAAGACTTAACATCAATGTACAGACTAACTCAAATTGATTACTGCTTGTTTAAGTGTGACTGACAGCTTGGAAACATTAAAAAAAAAAAAAACCTCACTGATAATAAATCCAACACCACCTCTTGGCAAAAGAACACCTGGACACAAAAATCTCCCAAGATGAGGAGTCTAAGATTGCAACACATACACTGATGAGGACCTTTCAGATCTCACGGGAATTCTAGCAAGCAACAGTATGGTCAAAATACTATTTCCTTTCGCCCACTTACAAAATTAAAACTTACTGTAATCCATTCCTCTGATCAAAAGCAGGGATCATAGAACTGGGATGCTCTGACATCAGAGCAACAAGTAACTGCAAGACATCCATTAGATTGTCATCCTGTTGAATAAAAGTTATAAATTTGAATTAAAAATGCATGTATGCTAGAACATTGTTTTGATTAAAAGAACCAGTACAAAATATTTCAAAATTATCTGGAGAGTAACAGTAAACCAAGGACGAAAACAATTAGGCCAGGATCAAAAGAGCTATAGATCTGGAAGGCAAGTGCAGGAGAAAATATTACAAAAAAAAAACCCCTTTATTTTCTAGAGTGAAAAGCAATACATCTTTGTCTGGGATGCAAACCTTTGACAGGCAATGGACTATTGGACTATGCTATTTCCTTCCACACACACACTCATCTGTTTGCATATATATTTCCCCCTCTTTTACAGAACAGGAGCTAGAAACGAACTGCTGCAGATTTTCTGGGGCCCTTGGTGGTGTTTAATGCAAAATCTCTACCAACAAATGTCCAAGCCCAGGAAAAAAAAAATACCACCACCTGACAGACAATATTTAAAATGGGTAATTCAAGCTGCTCAGCAAAGTTTTTCAAATTTGTTCCAAGTTAATTATAACTAAAAATAACCTACAAAGTAGCAAAATGCAACTGTCTTTTCCCATTCTTTCTGGTATTAAAATGAAAGCTTGTTAAAAAAAAAACCCAACATTTTCCAGCACTTTTAAACAAATATTCTGATTCTTTCTCTATTAGAGAACCAGTTTTACACCCTTTTAACAGCTGTGTTCACCTGATGATATTATTAGTACAGATGCTATCACTGATGAATGAGCCCTATGAGAAAGTTGAATTCTACTTTTTTTTTGTTGATGTTTTTCTGAATTTACAACTAGATACCTAATTCTGAGATTCAGCATTCATGCATCTTTTAGACTTTTTTAGACTTGACCACGCAAACTGCTAAGATAGTTAAAACATCACCTCATCTGAAGGCTATATAAAGCTTCTGCTATTTTGGTTTACTCTTACATGTTACCAAGAGTCTTATTTTTTACATCTCCACATAAAGTAGAATGACTTAAATTGCTTGACCATGGTACTAAACTACCAGGTAGCAGTAACCAGCACAGAGAATAAAAGGAAAATATAGGTGTAAACAAAAAAAAGAAAAAAATCCATACTGCTTGAGGTGAAGTTCAATTAATTCCTTATTTTACCCATTTCAAGCACCCTTACAGAGATGAGATCAGTTAGATTTATGTCCCCATTTCCCTTGTCTTTGATGTTGCATCTGGCATAAAGTGCCTTTTCCTGGTGCTAAAATATGAAGATGCAGATGTATCAGTGGTAACCAACATTTTCTCCCAATTAAGTTTATATGCTTCTCTTAGATGTCATTAACATACATCTTTACTTTTTAATGCATGTTTTCAATTTTATTGCTTTATTTAAGAAGCAAAATAAAAAGGAGAGAAAAATAAAACAAAAAATATTACTTAGGCAGCATAAAACAAGGTTTTGTCTTTTTTTAAAGTCAGTCTCATCATCTGTTTTTCTGCTTGGTAAATCAGTTTGCAGCACAACATAAGAAACCATTTTGACTTACTGGCTTAATGAACTTCATTCTAACATGGAACATAGTGCTTAAATCACCGCAAGAATATTGGCAATTCAGCACACTACACTAAAGAGTTGGACAATGTTTGCTACTTCCTCTACAGAGCCATCTTGTGGCATACAGAAGGTAATATTTGAAAATACTCGAATACTTGGTGGTCACAAACAGCAGTAGTAGTACCTCTCTCCCCCCACATACCCCCTAAATAAAAAATTACCTCATGTATAGTGAGCAGATAATTGAGGATAGCCTGCAATTCATCTTCTTTTATTCCATAGTCCTTTAAAAACAATCAGGTTTTAACTATCATCTTTCAAGCACAAAAGTACTGTTCCCAAAAGAGCACTATTACAAGCCATGGTTATATACAGAGAATGTCTCAAGACAAATTTGCTTTCACTTGGTACTATAATAGCTTCATAGATGGAAGGTAGCTTTTTCCCTGCCCAAAAAATACCCACTGAAGGTTATAAAAGTGTATTAAGACAACTCCAATACCAGTATAAAAATAAGCTTGATACTAATATAGTACATGAAATTGTTAGAGTGACATGTGTTGATACAGATAATATGAACTGAAGGCTTCCTATTAACAGAAGTATTAAAGTGGCAAAGAAGATTCAAAAGTAGACCTGGATATTTAATTATAAGCCTGTTAGCTATGCCTACAGCTGAGTTTGATTCTTATTTTCTACTACAGAATCCTGTCTTCAGTTGCTATCAACTTTGCAGAAATGTACATCATTTATGTCGTCTTGAGGTCTTTTTGGTGAAAATAAAATAAAAACCAACAGCTTCTAAGAACAGGATGAGGGAAGGGAAAAGTACACTTCTTCATTTCTAGGGCTTTTATTTCTTAAAGAAAGCCTCTCATTTCCCAAAAAGATTTTGCACCACTGTGTACAAATAGAAAATTTGCAGAAAAATAAACATTTTATGATGGACATGCTTTTTACTGGCCTTGTGAAACTCTATCCAAAACTGTCCAACTGTTCTCTGACAGAAATAAAAAAAATAAATAAAAATAAAGCTAAAGCTTAATGAAAGTCTTTTAGAGTTTGATAGCTAAATTGTCCCTGATTCTTTAAATTGGATGTTCTGCAATTGAGGTAAGTGTATGAGAGTCAAGAGCAGAACTTTTCTAGTAGTTACTCCTCCATACCGCTGGGGCTAAGAGTAGCAGCACAGAGAGCATACTGGTCCCTTAGCAGCAGAGAGGAAGAGAAGAAAAGGGAGCTAGATTCAAACACAGAAATGACAGTCTACAGAAGGGAGGGAAGATGAGAGAGATCAGAACTTACAATAGGAAAGGGTTAAGACAACTCTATAAGCAGCAGAACTGTTGAATTTCAATATTCCTCTAATGTCTAACACATAGTTGTGAAACTTATTGATAGACTTTCTTATCCTCCTCTGTCACGCAGCATATAAAGTCAAATGTTGCTCTTTAGTCTTTAAGCACTTCTGATGCAGGTGATATTGTTCTCGTCAAAAACAAAATATGGAATCAAATACTTATTTCCACCATAGTAAACATTTCTAAGTTAATGACTTAACAGCTCCACTTTTGATAAAAACAGCTTAAAAGGGAGAAAAATGCATCTTTAGCACTGCTGTCTGTGGCAAGAGCCACAACAAAAAGATGCACCTTACATGGTTATTTGTTTACAAAATTCAACATGCTTAGAAAAAAACCTGTTATATTAAAGTGCATTTCTTCATGAAAGGAAACTTAGATACCCTATCATAATTTAAAGTTCTCCTACCTTCATCACTAGCTGTTTAATGAACATCAACAAGAATGCTCGCAGAGATAAAATCTCTTTTTGAGTAGGCCGGGGCCCATCTACAAAAGAAGGAAAGTAGATATATGAAACACAAATTAACAGCTGTTACTAGCACAGTATGCATTTTCACATAAAGAAAAAGAAAAGGCATTTTCTGAGTGAAAAGGGCACAGTTCTAAGTAAAGTTATCTTTCCTCCACTTCAGACTACAAAATAGTAATGCATTTCATCACTATTTATTTGCAAAACACCCAACCAGTGAGGTTCTACTAAGGCTTTTATTAGTTTTCTAAACGCCTCTAAATTCTTTTCATGATTTTACCACTTCCTTGCAGTGTCTAAGAACCAACTTCACACAAGGAATAGGACTGATACAAGAACTTCATGTCATAATTTACAGTTTTCAAATTTTTGCAGTTTACAATTGTTTTTAAAGTTCTTCTGCTAAAGCTTAAAGGAAGAACTACATGTCATTATTACACATTGACTATATACACAACAAAAACCAATCTTACAATCTTATATATAAAGATCACCTTGAAAGCCATGACTTAATTTGTTAACTCGAAGTCAAAAGGACTTGCTTCTGCCATTCCTGTGTAAAGCAGACTTTCACTGAAACATTTTAAATACTCAAACACTGAGTAGTTCCCAGGAGAGGCAAGGTTAAAAAAACAGGTGCAACCAAATGTCAAAACCAAGTAAAAGCTTTCATACAGAAAGCAAATGAACTGTTTCAAATACATTTCTAGGGATAGTTTTTACATTTGCTCATAGGTTCACAGTTCTTATGATCTTAATCATCAGGGAAAAGCAAATCAATTAGCAAATGTAAGTGATCATATGGGTCTGGTTTTATACAGTATACGCCCACAGGCATATTTGGTTTAAGAATAGTTATTGTCAATATAGACTGGTCTAGTCAAAATAAGCCATTAAACCGTATAAGTAAGACTATCCTAACACATACATTTGCCTCAGGCTCAACAGATCAGTTCAGAAACGAATTAAGTAAATCCACGTCTTCACTAAAAAGAAAGGAGAAAACACACATACTTTGCTCCTTACAGGATGCAAAATACTATAAAACAATCTTTGCAACCCTCTAACAGGAAGGGCTGATCATTTTGAAAAGCTCATGGCAGGAAGCTGGACACATCTAAGGAGCGCTCACTCCCAGTACACCTAGCTCTCTTTCATCACCTGCTTCGCTCTCTGAAATTCCAGAGCTTTTCTTCATTACAGGACAGAGTAGAGAAATAAGTTATTTTCCCTTTGCCAAGGCTGTGTGCCCAACCCCATAAAACACAGAACAACAATTAGAAGAGTTGTAAAGTCATACTTCCAAAAAGCATTAATTCCCTTATCTGTGCCAGTTCCATTGGCACGTGTTTATGTTATGCTGGTGTGCATTTCACTTCTCCCATTTCCTTTTACAGTACCAGATTTCCGAGTCAAGCAGCTATTCCCATTGCTTTTTTCTTAGGATCAGTATTCTTGTTCTGTGTCAATGACAAGTACTAAACACCTGTTCTAAATTTCTTATTACTTCTTTCACCATGAGATCGCTGTCTGGATTAAGCATGCTTATTAAGCAGTTTTCCAAAAAGTTCAGATCCCTACACCTGTCAGACAATCAGTATGCCTGTTTTCAGCTATACTGCTATTATCAATAGATCTTACAAGCACTTAAAGCCTGTCCCGTACTTGAACAAGCTACATAAAGAGACAATATTCCCAGGCACAGCTCTATACTTTCAAAACCCTACCATTTCTCTGACCAGTTGTATCTAGTATTAATTCATGTAGGTCTTTGGTGACAGAGAATATAACTTCTGAAGAAAGTTTTCATTAGTTCCTGTAAAAAAGCTTTCAAGAATATCCTACTGCTCAAACTGTTACATTTAACCCATCATATTAAAATAAAATTATTTCTGGAGCATTTGCAGTTCTATTCTATACATTGTATACAACTTTTTTTAAAACAAACATCAGCTTGTGAGAGTAGAAATGAATACATACCTACGCCCTTGGGAGTTATACCACTGCGATCCTGAGGATTCACTACCCAGTAATAATACTTCAGGGTATGCATGACCAAAAGAACTGTCCCAACCCGCCGGATTGCACCATATATGTTAACAGTGCCAATGAACTCAGTAGATAGGTAAGTGTAGAGGATCAGCTGAACCTACAACATCCAATCGGGAGATCAAAAATCATTACAGCAAAACAGCAACACATCAGACAACTGCATTCTTAAATTTCATCTATTAAAATATCCTAAAGAAATAGATTTTCTCCACATAGCTCAGTCACAAAGCTCTTAAAAGCCTTGAAAACTGATGAAAAATTCCATTTTATTTCTAAAACTACTGAGTGCTGTGTTTTTTTTAACCTGGTCCACGCTCACAGGAGCATGAAGGTATGATATTCACATAATCACAGCTGAGACTGGAAGGCACCTCTGGAGATCATCTAGTCCAACCTCTCTGTTCAGAACAGGGTCACATATGAAGTGTTATAGAAAGGTGCATATTTATTATGGGCTTAATAATTCATAATAGGTTTAATTATTTACATACCTTCCCCTTTTTATTCTGAGAAATAATGACTTAAATAATAATTTAATTTAACTGTAGCAAACATAAATGTTTTACAACTTCAACAGTAGCATTGTTAGTGCTATTCCAGTTTTTGAAATGCAAAACAAACCCTTATGGAGGGGATCAAAAAATTTGGTAAGAAGGTTTAAAGTAGAACCAACTGGAAAGTTTCTATCCAAGCAGTTTGCTCTTAGAGAACATAGATTCACCAAAACAAAAATACTCTGCAGAGAATATGTCAATTTAAATTAAGACTTCAAATCTGACACCCAGGATAGTTTCTCTTAAAAATTGCTGGGTTTATGCCAATTAACCCATCCAAAATCCCGTCTCAATCTACAACACTGACTGGATCAGGGACTGCAAAAGTCACTCCCAACTCTGCTCTGCAGAATGCTGCAGGTTTCCAAAGTACCTGAAAACCTCAGGAGTCTGCAAAACTTGACAGCTACATGCAGAAAAGCAGAGTCTGAAAACAGTTCCTGTATGATTTCTGCTGGGGAGCCATAATTCTTGGAGTCCAGGCTTAGTCTCACACTCACAAATCAATACATCATAAGATTATGAGAATAAGCAATTTTACCTGTGCTGGGATATGAATCCATATTGCAGGATTAAGGAGAACATGATCACACAGCTGCTTCAGCAAGGGCACCCCATTTTGTAAGTTGCTCAGGTATTTCGAAAAGGCAAGGCAAAGTTCTAGTACAGTTCGGGTAACATGGGCTTTGGAAGACTGTAAAAGAAGATCTGCTTAAGGAAGAGCCCTGCAACAGTCTAGGATAAGTATTTCTCTTAAAAAAATTCAACAATCTAAGACACAAAAAGAAAGATTTGCTTTACCTTTTCTAGGCTATATCCTATCACGAGGAAGCCCTTACAGGAAACCATCTGTTCTTGCATAGCAATGGAGTTCTTCAACAACTCCATGATGAAAGCCAATAAAGTAGAACTGAAAAACAATGTTTTAGTAAATGTTTTAAAGGGTTACGAGAGAAAAAGTATTTCCAAATGAACACTTCCATCACACAGCCCAGAGATACATTGAATGTGTTATATAAATGCTCATATTAGAATTTTTAAAACAAAAAGAAAGACTAAATTTTGAAAGGTCTAACTTCCTGGACTTTCTCTTGAAGCCTTCCCCAGTGGATTTTCTCTCTGACAGGAATAAGCTCAAGAGAATTGTCTGTAATTCTGTTACACAAAAAAATTGTGAAAGTAGAAATGTGTACATTTTGATTCTATGTGAACTTACATAGAAAATTTGGTACAAATAAACACTTCACTTTGAGGTCCTGCCTGTAACAAGGCCACCTTTCTGTTATTAGACATAATTCATTGTTTCACGAGACAATTTAAACCACTATGACACTTAATAAAGGAAGAGGTAATTTCCTTTACTTAAAAAGAAACAAAGAACAGAACACAATAAGTACATGCACTCACCAAACAGTTGTGTCAACGTGGTCCGATGAATATTGCCTATAGTCTAACTGTGCAAAGAGAGGGAAAAGTACCTGCACCCCTCCAATGGAGTGTAGGGCACTTTGGATAGAATGTGTTAAGACTGCTTTCACATCCTGACAAAGAAGAATTAAGAAATATTAAAAAGTCCTTCAGAAACTGCTAAAAGCTTTGTTAGAAATAGTTTGAAACTTTTTCAATATAAAAATTGTATTATTACCAAATAAAAAGAAACAGCAAGAAGTACAAACTGGCTGCCACAGCAGCAGGGACAAGCCAAAAAAACCCAACCTATTAGCAGTTCCCTATCTTGTCCAAATTGTTGTAAAACTTGCTTTTTAGGTTTTCAAACAAAAATCATTTATACCCTTCCAAATCTATGAAAATGTTGAAATACCTGCAGCATGAGGGCATGTGGTGAATGAACAAAAATAGAAGGGTTATCCTTAGGGGACGACTCTAGACACAGTTGTGCATCTGTAGCCCTTGGATTGTACATAAAAGCAATAGCACTGGATAGTTTGCCATCATATAGCAACAATTTGTGATGTTCGTCGAGGAAGAGATCACTTTCTGCCTTGAATTTGAATGTTCCCTGGATTGGGGAGCAGGGTTGAGGAAGAAAAAAAGAAAGAAAATTAGATTACGCACATAGAGAATCCAGTTCAGAACACAACTATTGCCAAAAAGTGACTAAAACATTACTTCTTCTAACTAGCAGTATTTCAGAAAGAAGGGGTCTCATAACAACATTGACACAGTCAATTTTACAGAGTTAGAACTGCAGAATTTGTTTTTTCACCCCTGAAGAGTGACGTTGCCAAAATGGTGGGTAATGTAAAAGAAATACATTCACTACGAAACAGAATGACAGTCAGCAATGTTCAGTCAGAAGGAACTAATAATTGAGGAGCAGATAGAATAGGAACCATCTTTTTTAGCATATGTTTGTACAGCTACTAGGGAAGAACAGTCTTCAATTAGTGCCCCTCAGGCTATAACAAAACAAATAACTCACCACAACCCTCAGCACTAACTTCACATGTTAAAAAAAATGACTAGCACAATCAACTATAAAGCTACATTTCTAAACCAAATACATCATACTTGATCTAAAGTTTTCAGCCTCAATGACAAACTGAACCTAGCCAGAGACAGCAGTGGTGTTCTCCCTCTCCCAACCACCAACATGGAAATTTTGAGAAGTAATCAGGAATGCAAATTTATTTTTTATATGAAATTAAATAATTGAATTAATGCTTAATGTGAGGCGATACATAGGCTTATAGAAGAAACATGGAAGAGTTTAATAAAAAGATTACACAGTAAGAACATTTTTAGAATGACACAGAGGTGTCACAACATTCTTAAAACCCACCATAAAGAGTCTTATCAGAATTAAACTTTGGAAACTTTACAGTCAATTCTAAGATACCTTATATCCCAGACCAAGCTGATAAATGGCAAAGATCTGAGCAGCATTGAGAGCCTCACTAAAAAGGTAAACGGACGTCATTTGCCCACAAAACACTCGATTGGCATCAGCTGTTTCTGAAGAACCCAGGAAACATTTGTCAAATGTCTGAAAATGAAACAGAATCCAGTAAATGAGTTTAATCTACACCACACAAGTAAATTACACAAAGAATACGCATATTATCAGGGACCATTATTTTTACATAAACAAGCACTTGAAGGTCTCAGCAGAAACAAATTTTAAGTTCTGAGATGCAGAATCTAGTCCTCTACCAAGAAGTGAGTCATTTTATGTCAACGTTTTTTAAAAACGCATAAAAACGGGGAGGTTTATTAATAAAATGGCAAAGGATATCTATTTAATCCATCAAAATTATCAACCATAGATATTAGTATACAGGGATTACTTACATCACTGGTGTTGACAAACCATGTTATTTCTCCATAAGATGCCAGTTCCCCATTCACATAACATCGAAGTTCACTATTCTTCCAGCGGTTATAGATGTGCACTATAGTAACCATATACCACTAAATGATAAGAAAACAATTGATACAATTCTAAAGACACTTCAAGTAGCTTAAGCATTACAGTGGGGCATAGCAGAACAAATTAAACTATTTATGTCAATTAAATTGATTGAAAAATTTATTTTAAGTCAAAAAGATAAGTCATTGGCGAGTGTTCTTGCATAGTTATGTCAAAGGATAATATGTCATTTTTTCCACAAAAAGTAGACACAGAAGCTTAGAAGATATTTATGGCACAGAACTCAAAAAATCTTCATGGCAATGCTGAACCAAATGTACAGAAAGCACTGTGTAAATAAGTTTTAAGTTGTGTTACTCTTAGCATGACGGACTACTGCAAATGTTGTCATTTCAAAGAGTAAGGATGGCTCCAGACTAAAGACTTTCAAAGGCTGTGCATGTCAAATTATCACAAACAGAATCCATATTTACAGCAAGGGATTACTGATAACAAATTCCTGAGGAGGTCTGTTCTCCCACAAAATGTTTACACCAGTTGCTCCAGAAACATTAGCAGAATATCTAATTGAAGAAGGAAACATTTTCAACATAGCATAATACTATTTAATAGGCAAGCAAGTCTTGAACATCAATAATAAAATTAACTCATCATTTAATTCTTGCATTTAGAAAGATAACATAGAATTAAGCACCAAATGAAAGGAATCAACAACCTGAATGAACATAAAGTATAATATTCTTTGAAGAATGAATCTGTTGTTCTCCCACATGTAAGACGACTAAACTCCTACTAATGGTCCTAGCTTGATTAGGAAATGAAACATGGGTTAGTAATCATGCTTTCTTAAAATAATACTGCATTTGTCCACATCGAGTAAGTAACGACATAAAGGGGAGCCTTAGGAAAACCCTATAGGAAAAGGAGAAGAGAATGTCTGGAGGTGGGAGAAAACACAGTATAAAGAGAGAAGGAAAAAATCACAAGCCTCATAACTTTCAAGCTATGTATATGTACTAGGAGTTCTCAGAGAACTCACACAAGTCTCACAAATTCATAAAACTTCCGGAAAACTGCATTTTCTAGCTCTTTCCTATACATTTCATAAGTAAAATCAAAAAGAAATAAGAATTCAGGACACAAATTTATTTTGCTCACTCCAGTGTAACTGTTCTTATACAGAAAGATGAGCGTCATCAATAGCTACAACACTCCCCCTAGGCTACTTTTTTAAATTCATGAAACCTGTTTGAAAGATTTTATTATTTTTACTCACCTTTTGTGGCTTGAAATCAAATTTTACACAATGCTGGAAACCTTTTCCCTTTGATTTTATGGATGTTACAATCAAGCAGCCTCCAACAAAGTGAGCAGAATAACCAAGTCCTTTGTTCGTTCGAAAACTAACAAATTAGAACAAAATCAGCACATAGACAGATGGAAGCAGAAATCATTGAACAATGAATAGAAACTGAACATCAGAAATACTGTTTTACATAATACTTACCAATACAAGTAAGGCTTATCCTTATCCACATTGATATTATTTACAGGATCCATTCTTAGCCAAGTGTGGAAAGTAAACCCATTCTGGTACGGCCACTTGGCTATAGGAGGTAAGGCAATAGCCTGAAGAAAGCAAAGTTTTTCATGTAGAAACATCAACATCACAATAGTAAGAGTATACAGCTTAAGATATACACTACAAATATATACTGATATACAGATACACACTACAAATGTGTAGAGTTTCTCTATGCTAAAAAAAAAATCTGTCCTAACTTCTGTGCTTTTTGTACTCCATTGTTATAATACTTAATTAATCTAAATATTTAAAAACTGGTCTTTACATCTCAAAGAATATTATTAATAGTAACCTACACTTCAAAAATTAAATGCTTTAGTGGAAGCCTTACATCATAAAAATTCCTCAAAATGCAAATGCAAGTTGATTTGGTTTTGTGGTAACCTGACAGAATAATCAGAGTTATAAACTTATTTTCATACAGTGTTGGTATTTAGGAAAATAACTATGAAAAGAGAGAATCCTATACATTTCACTAACAGATTCTTTTCTCTCTTGAAACTCATGTCTATGTAGCCTTCCAGTTAGAATATAACAGACTTATAAACTTCCTTAAAAGAAAGGTAATACAATCCCCACCAACCAAAATCTTCATATCAAACACTGTGTTTATGTTAGCTCAAAAGCTCTTAAGTTATAAACCATGCAGAGGGGCCCTTTGTTTCAAACAGTTGGGTTTTACTGTGTGGGGTTTTTTTGTTTGTTTGTTTTTAACATTACTATTAACTTTCCAGTTTTGTTGCACAGATTTGCAATACACACTTCAACTAAGACTGCCATAACCTCCGATCAAAGATGCCATCCAGATGATCAATACCAATGAACAAAAAACATCAAAGAACTTGAGTGTCACTAGACTCCTTATTACGGTCCCACGCTCCATTCAGCTATCCCTGTCCAAACAAAATGCTATAAATCCTTCTCTATACCAGCTAACTAATCAGTCTGCAGGTCTTCGAGACCAATCTTTGGGAACTGGTACTACTATCATTTGGTTTAACAAACAGTGGATCTTGGAGTAATCATATTAAATACGTCATTTCTAAGACTTCTTAATTTAAAAATATTTAAGCATGTTCACATTAAGGCTACTGATGTAACCCCAATATCACATATGGTTCAAGCATTCAACACAATTATTAAAAGTTAAATATAAAACCAACACGTGAATAGCCAAAAGGAACAAAAATATGTCTGCCTGTTGCCAAGTGCTGTTACATGTGATAAACATATAACTGCAGATGCATTTTTCTAGTAGTCTGCATTTTTCAGTCTCAAGTTTTCATTACAAAAAAAATTCATTATGTCATCACGTTGGTGAAATTTAATCTCAAGTCACTGAGGCAGAAAGGTAATGGGTTTATGTGAAGAAAACTGGAGTCATCTGATAAATCTTATTCAAATCTTATTCTGAACTAAGCATGAAATTTTGAACATACTACTTCATCCTACAATTTCAGGAGCAAAAGTGTTGATATACTTAAATTCCTACAGAAGATTCTGCACAGCATTTTCCAACTACCCATTTAGTTTCAAATTCTTTTTCAAGGGAACACCACAGAACTTAAAAACGAATCAGTCACCTGAACAATTACGAAAAGACTAATCATTGTTAAATTTAATCCTCTTTCAGTATTATTCAAGCTATACATGTCTAGGATCCACATTTTCTCAGAGATTCTTATAACCAATATATGTTATTCACATCATCAGATCATTAAAAGAACTAACAAATGGTGCAAGTATGGCCACTTCTATTTCAACGCTTTCTGTGGTTTCACTAGCAAAGGTTTCTAGAGGTAAGGCTGTATTGGGTTTGTGTGGCAAGGCTTTGCAGGGGGGGGCTACAGGGGTGGCTTCTGTGAGAAGATGCCAGAAGCTCCCCCATGTCCAATAGAGCTAGCTCCAAGATGGGTCCATCTCCCACCGCTAGCCAAAGCTGAGCCAACCAGCGATGTGATAACATATTTAAGAAGGGGGAAAAAACTGCTGTGCAACAGCAGATGTAAGGGAATATGTGAGAGGAACAACTCTGCAGACACCAAGGTGAGTGAAGAAGGAGGGAGGACATGCTCCAGGCACTGGAGCTGAGATTGCCCTGCAGCCTGTGGTGAAGATCATGGTGAAGCAGCCCATGGAGGTCCATGGTGGAGCAGGTGGGTGCCCCAAAGGAGGCTGTGACCCTGTGGGAAGCCTGTGCTGGAGAAAGATCCTGGCAGGACCTGCAAACTTGTGGAAAGAGAGGAGCCCATGCTGGAGCAGATTTGCTGGCAGGACTTGTGACCCCATGGGGGACCCACACGGGAGCAGTCTGTTCCTGAAGGACTGCACCCCACGGAAAGGACCCATGCTGGAGCAGTTCGTGAAGAACTGCAGCCCGTGGGAAGGACTCACATTGGAGAAGTTCATGGAGGACTGTCCCCAATGCGTGGGACTCCATGCCAGAGCAGGGGAAGAGTGTGAGGAGGAAGGAGCAGCAAAGACAATGTGTGATGAACTGACTACAACTTCCATTCCCTGTCCCTCTGTGTCGCTCGGGGGGCAGGAGGTACAGAAATCAGGAGTAAAAGTTGAGGAAGAAGGAAGGAGTAGGGGAAAGGTGTTTTAAGAATTGGTTTTATTTCTCATTACCCTACTCTGATTTGATTGGTAATAAATTACATTAATTTCACCAATTTGAGTCTGTTTGCTCGTGACAGTAATTGCCGAGTGATCTCTCTCTGTCCTTATCTTAACCCACAAGTCTTTTGGTATATTTTCTCTCCCCTGTCCAGTTGAGGAAGGGAGTGATAGAGCAGCCTGGTGGGCACCTGGTGTCCAGCCAAGGTCAACCCACCACAAAGCTGCTCTCACATATACTAGATACCAATACAAGCACCATTCCCACAGAAACATAGGAGTAAAAAGCAGGTAGATTCTCCTTGCAACGAGATTTAACTGAACCAGCCTGAAAAAAATAACCCCAAAGTATCTAAAGAAGCCTTATTTATATTAGTTCTTTATGTAACGATATTTGTCCTTCTATAGTGATAATGTACATTTATTATAAGCATGATTTATTTAGGCATAACATAGGTGTCAGGTAGAGAAAAAAATTTGGTTAAAGCTCTACTTCTACGACAATGACAGATGAGACAAAAGAACAGCACAAATGAAAATAACCAATGGCCATAATAGAACAACAAATGAACAAACAAGTGACTTAAAATATCTACATACTGCAGCACTTTTTCCTGGAAAGTTGAAGAAGGCATCAGGTCCATACTTCTGAGGCATGTGTTTTAACACAGACAATAACTTCCCAGCATGTGGTGGCTGACAAAGAAAATTATTACACTTGTAAAGAAACAGAACACACCTATAAGAAAGAAAAGACTATACATACAAAAAATTAATTTTGACACACTTTAAAGCTTTGCACATGGTTGAGTAATACTCTGCTAAGACATTTAACACTTTCAATAAACAACATTAACAGAGAGTCATGGATACCTTCACACAGTACGCAGTAGGTGTACTGAAATACAATTAATTGGATAACTAAATTAAGGACTTAAAGGCCAGAGCCACTTTCATCCAGCATAAACTAAACTGACCCTGAGTGTTGGTTCCTTCCTCTATCTGTTCATTCCATCAGCACTACTGTTTGTGTGGATTTGCAGTGAGCTAAAGAAAATTAACTAATCCAGCTGAAAACTAATTTAGGGACAACAAATACAAATCGATTTTCAGCTACAGCAGTTTTGGATTGTGGCTGTGTGAAACCTGTGCCAGCACAAGGGAGATGGGGAATATCTAGCAAAAGGGAGAGGGAAGGTCAGCAGACAGGACTATTTTCATCGGGACTACAGTCATATACTAGATTAAAGTGTCTTTGGTTACATATACCCCTTCTTCTAAGTCCACAGAGAAAGATTTAAGTCTCAAAGGCAGTTCGGAGCACCTAAACTAAGTGCTCAGTTAGTGTGAATACTTAACACTTCCCCACCACACCCTAATTCTGCATTGATTTTGCTGTAATACTCAGCAACTATAAACTCCAAATCAATTACATGAGCCCACAACATCAGAAGTACAGCAAATACTGGTCATAGTGACAGAACAATTTTGTGCATCTTCTTTTACCACTTCCTAACTTTCCAGTAGATCTACTTTTAAACTATGATTTTACACTTCTGATCTTTTCCCGAAAGTGCCCTTTTTCCCCTCTTGTAAGCAGCCACTCTCTGAAAACTAAGCATTGCATGATCCGTTACAAGAATTTCAAATGTACCAAAATTGTAGTCAGATAAAGAGTGCTTAATGAATCCAAATTAAAATTGAGGAGGAAACGAGAACTGCTTAGATGTCTTCAGTGCTATAGAATTCAACCAGGTAATTTGCATTGTAGCCAAATACTTTGTATCTTTACAGCACTGCTGATTTTAAGATTTATGGAGTTGTGCAACTCCTTAGCAATGCAACTGTGGCATTTTTCTGGTCCTTTCCTCTATATTTAGTCTTTAATAAAGAAAGGAAATTAAATGCAAATAGCAGAGAGACAGGAAATGAAAATGTTAATGTTACAACTAATTCATCTATGGTTAAATATACTCTGTATGTTCAATTATTAAGTTTAAGCCCTCTATTAAGTTTAGAGTATTTTTATTTGCAGAAGTTAAGATCTCCAAAGTTATTTATTTCAAAGGGTCTTTTAAAATTTGCTGTATTATTTGTGCATACTGGCTTTTATATTGAATACTTTTTTTTTAAATTATTTGAAGTTGACAGAGACACTGTGCTACCTTTTCTCTACACTAGGCAGAGTATTTAGAGATAACAGGAGCTGAATTAAAATTCAAAGCAGGTAAAACAATTGTTAAAATAGCTCCCAATTCCAGCAAAACAACCATTTTGTGTTAAAGAAAAACTTTATCTGGTGGCCTCTACAACATACACGTTTTTACTTTAGCGAAAGGGGTTCTCAACAGTAAAAGGAGACCCTCTTCTCTCCAGTTCACACAGGAACAGGATAAAACACATGACACTATTTTTCAGCTGGAGCTTATTTCCTTCATTTCAGTTTCTGCCACAAATTCTCACTTCCCTAACTAGATACATTTTTTCAATCTTCAGGTAAAAAAGAACAACATGAAAATAGGAGCACACTGAACTGCCTAAGTAGACATTTTTTATTTATTCCTCTCTTTCGTCTTCAAAAAAAATTTAATCCTTTTTCCTTCAATTTCACGTAACTGGAATTACAAAACAAAAACATGTGCACAAAAACACTTGCTTAGAGTCAGCATATTATTCCCAGGTGTTCAAAAAGAGCAATCCAGTCCAAGAGGAAATTTAATTTCATCACTATTCTACTCTCTGTATTTTAATTGCCTGCAAATAAAAAGATTCATTGATATAATACCAGAAAGCATCCTGTATTTCCTGGTACATTTAAAATTTGTTTATTATAAAGGTTATCAAAACAGTCTTTTAACTTGTGAACATTAGGGAAAATACAAGCAACACTACAAAAATTGTTTCAGTTTTGTGTTTTCTTTTACCCATCTCCCTTTTTCTCCTTGAAGCTTGCTGAAGAATAGCTTTAGCTCTCGAACTGTCAGGTTATAGCTAGCCAACACACCCAGCATATCCACTAAGAGATCTGAAAAGGAAAAGAACAGCAATATAATTGCTTAATAAAATGCAATGTCAAATTTCTATCACTTAATGAATAAATGTTTCCGTGAGATTTTACATAAAAGGAATACAGTTTGAGTCATACACTGGGTGAAACTGTACCTGCGATCATGTTGTCAGCTCTATCAATTCTCTTGAGCACTTGTTCAACGAGCCCCACTTCAGTGCATGCTTGTAGATTGCGTATACTTTTCTTCAAGATCGCTGTAAACATGCTCCACACCTCAGCCTGGCAGGTGATGTCACACTTGTCCAGCAAGTCTACCATGCAGGTGATGCCCTCTCCTTCTTGGATGATAAAGTTCATTTCCAAGTCAAAGTGGCCTCCAACAAGCTTTCAGACAAAAGATTAAAAAAACCTTAAGACAATTGTATCAAAGTACCATTCCATGTTTAAAGTTATTCATTCTGCAAGAAGAAAGCTATCAAAGACATAAGCTAAAAAAAACATAATAAGGCCAATATTAATATGTCAAGTCTTACTCTTCCTCTGTTTAAAATTCCTTTTAGTAACTTCAAAAAAGGTGCCCCTAAGATGTCACCTATCAGACAACTGCTGTAGAAGAACATTTGGGTAGTTTAAGGTACAGATGTCCTGAGCTGCCCCACGCAGCTGAAAAGTGAAGAGACCAAGTGAGTGTTCCAAAACAGGGGAGATAGCCAAGTCAGCTAAGATACCTTCAATGGCCTGGAGTGGCCCTAAAAGCTTTCCTTTGCATATGCTTAACACTCCTCAAATAAGAGGGCAATTCTAGCCAAAAGGAGTTGATGCACATCAGAAATATTGCTACTTATAAACACTTAAGAGTCATTCCTGAGATACTGAATAAAGCTGGTTAACTATTAACTGCCAGTTTCATTAGTAGCCAGAGGTACTAAAATGAAGCAAAGGTTTGCTGTATTTGCATGGATGCATAACAGCAGCACTGTTTGAAGCCTTTGACTATGCTTTGGCTAAGGCACTTAAATCCTGTAATACTTCAGGTCTCCTAGACGCAGGCTTTGTTTGAATACGCTGAGTAACTAACCACACATGCACGTGCCAAGGAGGTGGAGGGGGGAAGGAAATAACGCGGTGAAACCATAACAAACAGCCAGTCGGCAGCGACTGAGGCAGCGACTGAGGTTAGTGCGGGGAGAGATCGGGCCGCAGTGGGCGAGCGGTTTCCGTGCTCCAGGCCCCCCCGAGCAGCAGCCCGAGACCCGCCTGGACCCGGAAGTTCCAGGCAACGCATCAGGAGAGGAGGGGGCGTAGCATCACCCCCTGTGATCGGGTGATAAAGAGCCTCTGGGAGGGCAGGGACTAGTCCCTGCCAGAGGGGAGAGGGGGAGTCAGCAGTGACTGTGTGAGTCAGCAGTGACTGGGTGTGTCCCGGGGCGGGGGAGGGCACAGCCCCAGGGGCGTGGCAGTTTGCGCAGCAGTTCTCACGAGCAGGGTAGGCAGGCAGGCAGATATGGTTTCCACTCGGCGGGGCCCTAAGTCCCTTGCGGGTGCCAGAAAAGACATGGCAACCCAAACGGACCTGCCGCAGAAGCATGCGGAGGTGCAGGTGTCAGGCTGCAGGGAGTGCCAGAGCCTGGCCCTGGCACTCGAGGGTAATGGAGACCTCACCTGTGTGAGGTGCGAACAGGTCGACGACCTGATCTCCTTGGTGGCCCAACTCAAGGAGGAGGTGGAAAGGTTAAGGAGTACAAGAGCATCCCAGGAAGAGGATGGCGGGCAGTGCTGTTGCCTGCCTGTCCTGGGGAAAACGGAAGGGCCTAATGCTCCCCGGGTAGTGGAGGATCCTCTTCCTCCTCCACAAGGAGCAGGAGGAGACCTAGGGGATGGGGGGGAATGAAGGCAGGTCCCTGCTCGGGGTGGCAGGCGAATCCCATCCCAACCTTCCTCCCCTCCCCACGTCCCCCTGCAGAATAGGTATGAGGTGCTGGAGCCTGAGCGTCTTCCTGAGTGTCGGGAAGACACGAATCTAGGTGAAAGACGCTCTACGGGACTACGTGAACAGAAGCAACCGAGTAAGAGGGTTGCAACCAGCTCCAAAAAGGAGAAAAGAAAAGTAATTGTTATAGGCGACTCCCTGCTAAGGGGAACGGAGGGCCCCATATGCAGGCCAGACCCAACTCACAGGGAAGTCTGCTGCCTCCCTGGGGCTCGGGTAAAGGATGTTGCCAGGAGGATTCCTCAACTGGTGAGGCCCTCTGACTACTACCCACTATTAGTATTCCAGGTGGGTAGGGATAAGATTGAAGAGAGAAGTCCCAGGGCAATCAAAAGGGACTTCAGGGCCCTGGAGCGTTTGGTAAAGGGGGTAGGTGCACAGGTGATATTCTCTTCAATTCCTTTGGTATGTGGTGAAAATAGGAAAAAGACTATGAAAGTACAACAGATTAATATGTGGCTAAGAGACTGGTGCCGTAGGTGGGATTTTGGGTTTGTTGACCACGGGGCGGCTTTCATGGCACCGGGCCTGCTTATGCCGGATGGGGAACAGCTGAGTCAGAAGAGGAAAAGGGTTATGGCCCAGAAGTTGGCAGGGCTGGTTAAAAGGTCTTTAAACTAGGTTCGATGGGGGAGGGGGATAAGACCAGGGCAGCCACAAATAAACCTAGGGGTGACAGGCCTGTGTCGGGGGCAAGGCCGCTAGCCCAGCTGAAGTGCGTTTACACCAATGCACGCAGTATGGGCAACAAACAGGAAGAGCTAGAAGCCACTGTACAGCAGGAAGGTTATGATGTGGTTGACATCACAGAAACGTGGTGGAATGACTCTCATGACTGGAGTGCAACTATGGATGGCTATAAGCTCTTTAAGAGGGACAGGCGAAGCAGGAGAGGCGGTGGGGTAGCGCTATATGTTAGGGAGTGCTTGGACTGTGTTGAAATTGAGGAAGATGGTGAGGATGACAAGGTTGAATGTTTACGGGTGAAGATCAGGGGGAAGGTCGGCAAGGCAGACATTACGGTGGGAGTCTGTTATAGACCACCCAACCAGGATGAGCAGGCAGACGAGGCGTTTTACAAGCGCCTGTCAGAAGCCGCCCGGTCGCCAGCCCTTGTACTAGTGGGCGACTTCAACTTGCCGGATGTCTGCTGGAAATACAACATGGCAGAGAGGAAGCAATCTAGGAGGTTCCTAGAATGTGTGGAGGACAACTTCCTCATGCAAGTGGTAAATGAGCCCACTAGAGGGGGGGCCCTGCTTGACCTGTTGTTTGTGAACAGAGAAGGACTAGTGGGGGATGTGAGGGTCGGTGGCCGTCTTGGGAGTAGCGACCACGAAATGTTAGAGTTTTCAATAGTGGGGGAAGTAAGGAGGGGCAAGAGCAGAACTTCTGCCTTAGATTTCCGGCGGGCTGACTTTAGCCTGTTTAAGAAGCTGGTGGACCGAGTCCCTTGGGAATCGGTCCTGGAGGGCAAAGGAGTCCAGGAAGGCTGGACATGCTTCAAAAGGAAATTGCTAAATATTCAGGAGCAGGCTGTCCCAGTCTGTAGGAAGGCAAGCCTGTAAAAAGACCGGCCTGGTTAAACAGGGAACTTAGACTAGAACTTAAGGAAAAAAAGAGAGCCTACTTGCTCTGGAAGAAGGGTCGGGTAACTTGGGAGGTCTATAGGGACATGGCCACGTCGTGTAGGGAGAAGATTAGAAGGGCCAAAGCTCAATTAGAGCTTGATTTGGCTGCTACAGTCAAAGACAACAAAAAAAGCTTTTACAAATACATCAACAGCAAAAGGAGGGTCAAGGAGAGCCTCCACCACTTGCTGAACGAGGAGGGTAGTGTAGTGTCAGGGGATGAGGAAAAGGCAGAGGTGCTCAATACCTTCTTTGCCTCAGCCTTTAATGTCAAGACCGGTTGTCCTCAGGAGACTCGGCCCCCAGAGCCTGAAGTTAGGAACGGGGGGCTGTGTGAACCTCCCATGATCCAGGAGGAGACGGTTAGTGACCTGCTGTGCCACTTGGACACCCACAAGGCTATGGGCCCGGATGGGATTCACCCCAGAGGAATGAAGGAACTGGCAAATGAACTTGCCAAACCACTCTCGATCATCTACCGGCAGTCCTGGTTAACTGGAGAAGTTCCAGCTGACTGGAAATTAGCAAACATAACGCCCATCTACAAGAAGGGTCGGAAGGATGATCCAGGGAACTATAGGCCTGTCAGCCTGACCTCGGTGCCAGGCAAGGTGATGGAACAGATCATCCTGAGTGCCATTACACAGCACATGCAGGACAGTCGGGGCATCGGGGCCAGCCAACATATGGCTGGCCATATGACCAGCTGGCCATATGACCAACTTGATCTCCTTTTATGACAAAGTGACCCACTTAGTAGATGAGGGCAGGGCTGTGGATGTAGTCTATCTAGACTTCAGTACGGCATTCGACACTGTCTCCCACAGCATCCTCCTGGACAAACTGGCTGCCCAGGGCTTGGATGGGTGGACTCTTCAATGGGTTAAAAACTGGCTGGATGGCCGAGCGCAGAGAGTGGTGGTGAATGGGGCAAAGTCCAACTGGCGGACGGTCACTAGCGGTGTTCCCCAGGGCTCAGTTCTGGGGCCGGTGCTGTTCAATCTCTTTATAGATGATCTAGACGTAGGGATTGAGTGTACCCTCAGCAAATTTGCAGATGACACCAAGCTGGGTGGGAGTGTCGATCTGCTGGAGGGTCGGAAGGCCCTACAGAGGGATTTGGACAGGTTAGATAGATGGGCCGAGACCAACGGAATGAGGTTCAACAAGAACAAGTGCCGGGTCTTACACTTTGGCCACAACAACCCCATGCAGCTCTACAGGCTGGGGGAAGAGTGGTTAGAAAGCGGCCCAGTGGAAAGAGACCTGGGGGTGCTGATCGACAGCCAGCTAAACATGAGCCAGCAGTGTGCCCAGGTGGCCAAGAAGGCCAATGGCAGCCTGGCCTCTATTAGGAATAGTGTAGCCAGCCAGTCTAGGGAAGTGATCGTCCCTCTGTACTCGGCACTGGTGAGGCCGTATCTTGAGTACTGTGTTCAGTTCTGGGCCCCGCACTTCAAGAAAGATGTTGAGGTGTTGGAGCGAGTCCAGAGGAGGGCGACCAAGCTGGTGAAGGGTCTGTCCTACAAGGAACGGCTGAGGGAGCTGGGGTTGTTTAGCCTGGAGAAGAGGAGGCTCAAAGGTGACCTTATTGCAGTCTACAACTACCTGAAGGGAGGTTGTAGTGAAGTGGGAGTCGGCCTCTTCTCCCGGGCAACTAGCGATAAGACAAGAGGACACAGCCTCAAGCTTCGCCAGGGGAGGTTCAGGTTGGACATTAGGAAGAATTTCTTTTCAGAAAGGGTTATTAGCCATTGGAATGGGCTGCCCAGGGAGGTGGTGGAGTCACCATCTCTGGATGTGTTTAAGAAAAGACTGAACATGGCACTTAGTACAATCCATCTCTCATTCAACTGGAATTTTTGTTTTCTTGAGTACACAAGTGAGAGTGAAGTAGGTTACAGAATCACAGAATCAACCAGGTTGGAAGAGACCTCAGGGATCATCGAGTCCAACCGTTGCCCTTACACCACCCTGTCAACTAGACCATGGCACTAACCTAACTGCTCTACTCCACTTCCTCTCCTCCACTTTTTAAAATTCTCTTGGACTTTAGAACCATATTAAACTTACTGCTTGCAATGCTTACTAAAGTACCCATTATATACCAGCATACAAATCGGAATTCAGATAGCATTGACTCAAATGATCAAAATGGACTCGTGATCAGAAGTATTTCAGCTTGCTCTCACTTCTACAAGTTTGCCTAATAAAAGACGTTCTTTCTGTCCTACGTGGTGTTCCTTTCACCGGCTTTGACCATTAACAGCTTCAGTACCTGCCAAAGTCATATCATGTCAAAACTGCCCCAAAATTCATGTACTAACTTGCTTCCATATCAGCTCCAACAGCTTCTCTCAGCTAGTCAGGATCTGAAGATAAACTTACCCAACGGGACAGAATATATGCTCTTCATTAACTACTGAAATTACCATACATTTTCCTCAAGTGTCTAAATCTTGTCACTTTGAAGAAGCAATCTTTGGTCTTCTGGGCATAAATCAGTAATGCCAAACACCACAAGAAGCAGAGAAAGTTACTGCTTTTATGACAGAATAGACAATGTCTCATGACAACAATTTCTAAACAGTAATTTACACTTTTCCATTTTCTCCCCTGTTGATCATGAAAAATAATTATGCAATTTACTATCAGATGCTTCCTTAATATCTAGGGAAACCACAGGAACTGAATGGGGAGACTTGAATTATATTCCCAGCTTCGCTATATCAACTCATGCTGTCAACTCAAACAAATCTGAACAAAACATTTGGAAATGTAAAACAACATAATCAATGTTACACTTTATTTTACACTAAATTTATCATCCTCTACAAAACTGAGGTATTCCTCAAGAAGCCACTCTCTTTCTCACCATCAAGGTAAGAAACAAAGAAAATACTGCATTCCATGTACAGATAGAATAGCTGAAGGTTAAATTGCAGCCACAAAACACCTGCTAATTCTTAACAAGAAATTCAGCTCTTTATGCATTTAGTTTTAACTATCAGCCAACCATCAATTATCACACCAAAACCATATACGGCAACTAGAGGTGACCTTACCTTCACCCTATAGTCTACACCACCAATCTTTCATTTTTGGCTAGATACACTATTATCAGTAACCACCCATCCAGGATGCTGTCAAATTAGGTTTCCAATCTAATCTGCAAACATAAGCATTTCAGCAAGCACATTCCAGAAATAATATGCTATAGGAAAAATAATTACCATTTTAACATTTCCTTTAAGGGAAGTGAGGACAAAAAAATTGACAGAGAAAGCAATATACCAAAGGTACAGTGCAGTTGTTGATGTACTATATGTATGCATACCCATTAGATACACATAAGCACACACACCCCCCACAGTATTTCATATTAACCCTTTCTAATGGTGATTTGAAACTGATCAACCTTCAAAACACAAATTTGTTTCCAATGACAGGGATCATAATCCAGGTCCATGCATTGGCTAGTTATTATCTGAGCTGCAGTAATGGCTGTGCACAGCAAAATGTAATCTTCCCAAATGTCACAGTAAGTTATGAATATCTGAGCAGCTTAATGCACCTTACTAGCCATGAAGTGTGAGAATGTAATCTTATTACCTTTTTTTATGGTTGTATTTTTTTGAATAATGTAGCCTTTGAACTGATGTATAGTCTTTCCTTGCACTTTAGCATGATTTGGTCTCCTATGTCGCACAGTACATTTTTCAAAATTCTCCAATTCAACATATTTTAAGTCTTATGCTGAGCTGCATAAACAATCTTTATAGCAACCTACAGGGTGGCATAACAGTTTCTTTCTTCGGCATGTAAGTATAAGCTTACAGGAATGGTTTTAAAGTGCAGTATTCAAAGTATTCAAATACATCCTCACAAATTTTACATTTTGCCAGTTATATTTACATTCAAAAAATATATAAACTAAACCAATAGCTCAAGCTTTTTGGTAAAATGTTTCCACATTTAGCTGACTGAGCAGGCAGAATACTTTACAGCAATTTTTAACTACACACTCAGAGAGTGAGAGAACCAAACTAATGTGAAGTCAACATAATAGCACTAATTTTAAGTATAAAATAGTACTACATCACTTCTAAATAGAAACAAAAAGCCAATTCAAACACATGAAACCTCTCTTTGCAATGAACCTTTCATCTAACATGAAATGGGAGAAGTGATCCAAGATACAAAAGAGATGGTGCACTCTTTGGGTGAGCATCTACCAAACTACAGTATGCAGAAAATAGCTCAGAATAAACACAGTCAAGCTCCACTTTCCTGAAAGATCATGATCTAGATTATGAATCTAATTTAAAGTCATTTCTCCCAGTGGCAGATATAAAATATTTCAGAAGCTTGTAAGAAAATGTGAGAAAAAGTATTTCAGTGAACTATAACAGGAAAAAAAAGAAATCAAGCCCAAGACCACAACCAGCATTTCTTCTGGAAGAGCCAAACTAGCTATACTTAGAACTATAGGGCTGGATCTTCACAGTTTTACCTCAAACCTCCAAAAAAGACTTCACTTCTCCAGAGCTTCCTCATCCTTCTGGTTACTAGATAGCCTACACATCAAGACAAATATACTTGTTTTGTTCCCTAAAGCCAGGATGAAAGAACTATTAATCAAGCAAACCGTGACCTTCCTTTTCCTCAAGATGTTGATTTTGTAATCTCGGAATTGTTTCTTTAGTATGTACAAAAGAAGTATGGACAATGCCTATCCCATTAAGAAAAAAAAATGCAGTCAAATAGGCCAGTTCTATCTCAGTGGAAATTTTTAAAGTTTATGCTTAATAAGAACCCCCAAAGCCATGTGTACAAAGCTGGTAACTGCCCAAAATCTTCTATTCATAAGAGTAAGGTACTTACACAAGATAAACATAAAAAAAAAATGTGCTGAAGCTAAACCAGTTGCCATTTCAACAATTAAAGGTTTGATATACACTCTACATTTTCTCTCTGTTCACAAAATAACTATATTATCCAAAATGGTCCTCTTCTTACTGCAATTTTACATCATGCCAGTTGACCCAAGGTTAAAAAAAAAAACAAACATGTTTTTCATCCCTCAGTGATGAAATCTGAATGCAGCTTCTGAAGAACACAAACACAAAAAAGATGGATTCATTTTAACCATTATGCTTCTGAGTAAGAATAAATACAATATTCTTTGCCTACATCTACTGTTATCTTCCACCAAAGTAATAACCCACATCCTGGACCTTCATCCCCTTTCACGTATTCAGAAACTCAAAACAAATGTATTGATCATCAAAAATACATGCCAAAGATTTGGGAAGTATAAGAACTAAAATCTCTTTAGGGCAAGCATCTCATAGAATCACGAGTGATCCCAAGCCAGTCAAATCTCCTGAGGGCACACAATAAACAGTAAAAGTCAACACTGTGGTACAAATCCCGGGTGTGATGAAAAGATCGTTCTGATTTGGAAAGGCCTCTGCAGACCAGAAGAGGAAAAATGTGGGGAAAAATAACAACTCATACATACTAATATGCAGCAATCCATTCTCTATCCTTCACCCCCTACTTTTCCATGCAGTTTTTCTATCACTAACACAACACTTGGAGGTGAGAAAATATTAAAATATGAGTCCTAAGAGGAGATTTGGTAGGAAAGCCTGTTGATAGTTTGGATAAGTATATCAAATAGTGACATTAGCATGAATGTCAAGTCAGTGAAATCATGACAAATAGGGCTCAGGCCCAGAGAGGTTATAGGGAGCCAAAAAAGGGACAGAAAAAGCCTGGATGTCAACCTTTTTTTCTTCAATATATTGCCACTATATCAACCATAATGCAACCAGAAAAACTAGACAAAGCACAAAGAACTGTGGGAAGACCCACTCATGAAAGGCAAGGTCATAACCTTCCAGAAAGAGGCAGATGATTTAAAGCCATTTGCTACCTTAGCAGTAGCTCAAAGTTTAAAGTAATGTGAGACCATGAATATGCAAGTGACCAGCGACTCTTTCACAGAAGGAAAGATTCTACTCCAGCCTCTTCCATAAGTAACCTCTTTAACCTTGCTCCAACTTCAGACTTGCTTTCTTCCATGTTTAAAAAAAAAAAAACCCAACCAACCTAAAAAAACCAAAAACAATCAGACAAAGAGTAAACAGGTATTTCTTGAGCAGAAAACCACAAAATTCCTGCTGATACCTCAGGCTGAAGTCACCAGTTTTGCCCCCATCCAACACTACCCACCAGTGACACTACGAAAAAAGAATACTAATAGTACTCATGTTCCTGACTTTCTAAGGCAAAAAGGATGGTAAGAAAGAAAAAAAAAAAACCAACACCAAAAAAACCCCCACAAACATTTTCTTCTTAATTAGCTGCCTTCTCTCCTGTTGTCAAGTTCCTAACAAAGCCTACACCTTCATTTACCTGGCAAATAAGAAAGGTCCATTTTAAACCAGGCATATCAATAGTGGCATTGCACAACATCGCACCCACTTCAACCTTGATGCTTTCCTGATTTTGTTCAACACTTATTAACTATGATCAAAGCTGGATCATCCAGGAAAAATCATTCCCATTGCCTCCCTTCATAGTAATGCAACATGAATGTTCTGTATTAAAATAAAATTTCTTCCAAGTCTGTCTCTCGTTTGGAAAACTGCCTAAACATAAATTTAACAAGCATCCACAAGGTGTTAAGAGTCTACTACTGCCACCTAATGTTGTATTTGAAACTGTTAGCCCAGCATTACAGGTTTTTAATATAGCGTCTCAGCATGGCATAATTCTTTTCCTCCCCAAGACAGCTTTATATCAGCAGCTTATACCTCATGCCCTGTCACAACGAAGAAGAAAGCTGAATCTCCAGGAAATAAGACTGGATAAGATTTCAAATTAGCAGAAAAGTTTACATTTACATATTGGTTTATATAAAACCAGAGTTTCTTCAATTTCTCAATTGCTACCTACAGAAGGCGCACAATTTACCCAATTTGCACAGGAAAAAGTAGCAAATATCTCCTATCCAGTTAATGAGACATAACACAGTTCATTAAAACTTTTCTTTAAAAAGACACTGAGATATATCTATGTGTACAGTAAAATGACTCTCACTGTTGGTTGTGGCTGGGATAAAGTTAATTTTCTTCATAGTAGCTAGTATGGGGCTGTGTTTTGGATTTGTGCTGAAAACAGTGTTGATAACACAGAGATGTTTTAGTTACCACTAAGCAGTGCTTACACAGAGTCAAGGCCTTTTCTGTTCCTCACACCACCCCACCAGTGAGTAGGCTGCCGGTGCACAAGAAGTGGGGAGGGGACACAGCTGGGACAGATGACCCCAACTGACCAGAGGGATGTTCCATACCATATGACGTCGTGCTCAGCATATGAAGCTGGGAGAAGGAGGAGGAAGGGGGGGGGGAAATCAAAGTCATGGTGTTTGTCTTCCCAAGTAACTGTTACAAGTGATGGAGCCCTGCTTTCCTGGAGATGGCTGAACAGCTGCCTGCCGATGGGAAGGAGTGAATGAATTCCTTGTCCTTTGCTTGCGCACACGGCTTTGCTTTACCTATTAAACTGTCTTTATCTCATCCCATGAGTTTTCTCACTTTCACCCTTCTGATTCTTTCCCCCATCCCACCGTTGAGGAGTGAGCAAGCAGCTGTGTGGGGCTTAGTTGTCAACCGGGATTAAACCACAACACACTCTCGGCCAAAACAACAAATGTAAAAATGCAAAATTCTTGTCCAGGAAGGAACAATATATCTGAAGTATCCTTACAGTGGTGACATTTACCTATGGGTTTCACCTTCCCAACAGAAGAGGAAAAAAAAATGTGGTAATGCTGTAATCAATGATGTTCTATTTACCCTAGTTAATAATCTAGTATTTTCACTCCGCTTGCAAGCATTTTTATGCCAAATTAGTTCACTAACACAATTAGTTCAGTTTGTAGTATGCAGTTGAAGCCCCAGTGCAAGCAGAGCAATGTGATGAAGAATTAGCTCTACACGTTTTTAACCATGGCGGCAGGGGGAGCAGCACTATGCATTTCAAATTTTACACATTTTGGTTTTTAATCTATTTTAGAAAAAGCTTTTAGAAATTTTAGAAGTTCAACCTCTACCTTATACAGGGAACAACCCCAGTCTAAAGCAAAGTTTAATTTTATCCTAAAAAAAAAAAAAACAAAACAAACTTTTTTTGGACCAAAAATCCTACATTTATTTCATCAGTTTGGTATCCATTCAAAAAATTATCTCAGTACAAACAGTTCAAATTAAAAAACAAATGCCACGCTCAAACTCAAAAGATTTATAGCACTCCATACCATTGTGCACAGTGCTTCTGTCTTCCCTTCTAGAAATTCAACAACAGATTCCAAAAATGAAAGACACAGACAAGTACAAAATTAGGAATTTTACCCTCCTCGCAGTCTTTGCTGACCCACCAAGAGGTGGCACAGCTGACACAAAAAGAAGGATTGCCAAGACCATGATGCAAAACACGAGTACCAGGGGCCCAGGGAACCACACTCTTGACACAGACCAAACAGTGGATATACCCAGCAAACCTGCAGGCCACTGGACAAGTTCAGATCAGAAAACAGGAGACAGTATAAAACCGATTCTCTACCGGTGTTTGTCTGAAGCACAACACTGAGCATAGAGGCCCTTCGCTCCTAACGACGCTGTGTGACTATAAGCTTCATTTCAAATCCCTGAGGAAACAAAGGACTACTAAGTCAATTTTTTTGCAAATCAAACAATTTCATGACAAAATTTCAACACACTCCAAACAGTGCCTAAAGGCATATTTACAAAACCTGGCAGTTTTCAAAGTTTGGCTTATATTATAGCTCTCAATAGTTATTAACATAGATATAGACTATATCTAAACCCAGCTGAAATTCACATCTTTCCAGTACCTGTATTAATAGCCTTAAATTCTGCTTCTGTTTTAATTAACTTTTTTTAGTGTACCTTAACCTGTGATACCGTTTAAGACATACAAGAAAGACATGACTCCAAGAGATGGTTTAATAATATGCAAATTTGCATCTCCATACAGGAAATGAAAGATCCTAAATCTTTACATCACATCAGATTCATATGTGCTTTGAAAGCAAATAAATCATTTAAACCATGATACAGAGAACCTTTTTAAATTTGCATTTATCTACAGTAAATACTGCCATGTTCTTTAATAGCTTGCTAGTGCAATCTTAGCAAACTAATGATTTATGGTTTTGACATTTTAAAAATCAGAAATCTGTCATTTTATGACATCCAGTAGAAAGTCAGCTCGAGTTACATTACTCTGAATTTAAACTCAAATACATGAAACACACATAGCAAAGCAGGGTACCATCTCATTATCTCAGCACTTCCTTCCCTAGCTACACTTCTAAAAGTTATCTAACATTTTTATTTGAATTTACAAGAATATTAGAAATAGATTTTTTCAGGATCCAGACACATGCAACTTCGTCATGCACATAACTTCTTGTCAAGTCTGGAAATATCACCATCAACAAACAAAAACAATCTGCTATAGGCTGAGAGAAACAGACTAACCATACCTCAGTCACCAAGCTGCACAGGTCTGCATCCTGTCCTATCTTAACCCTTCCCCTCAAGGAAGAAGCCCAAAAGATAACATTTCTAATATCATATGAATCAACAAGTCCAGAGTGAAGAACAAACCATACAGCCAGGATGACTTTACAGAGAAGGCCCCACTTGCGCCTACCTCCACCAGTCAGAACACTCCCATTGTATGCTGCACGCAGAAGCAAATTCATTCTGACCGTAGGCCGAATCAGAAAAAAAAAAAAAAAACAACACAACACCGACACCACACCTGAGCAAATATAACCGTAAGGTTACATATACTTAAAAATAAGGGCCCACACAGAAGTTAAGTAGGTTAAAATGAGCAAAGTAGACTGACTCCCACTACCAGAGAACAGAGTCTCCTCTTGTAATGACTAGCGAAAGAAAAAAATTTCAAGTCTAATAATACATTTGGATACTCCTAAAGAAAAAAAAAAAAAAAAACAACCCACACTTGCCTGAAAAAATTTGCCGAGGCTTTCTTGTCATTAAATTGCTTTTTCTAACCTGCTTAGTGTTCAGCATCTGAAAAACTAACAGCTAGCTTTTTCAAATTACTTAAATGTAAAAGATTACCAAAGATATGTTTTCCTTCAACCAAACTAGTGTGCAAAGACCGTAATAATTATTCAATAAGAAAGCATTTTATGATGCTTCCTTTAAACATTTAGTTTTACTAATGACTCAAGTAATTAATTATTGAATTTATTTCAATTTGACAAGGAAATCACAGGTGTAGTAAACCCCTTTCCAATTATAAAGAAGTACAAACAATTACACAATTATTCTTATGTATACCACATATACTCAACAGGAATACTTCTAAAAATACATATACCCACAACAGGTTACTAATGTACAATAACACATTATATTTGACCTTCTGAAAATTGCAGCTTCCTAGGCCAAGAAAACTAGAAAAAAATTAAAGTAAGTAAATCTCAAGAAGTCTCCCAGCGCATCCAAAGTGAGGTATGTGCATCTCGGAGTGTCCAAGACAATCCTCTGGGGTGTGGAAAGAAAATATTTTTTGTATCACTACTAAATAAAATTTAAGAATTAAAAATAGTTTTTATTTTATCTTTATCTCATCCTTTTTAATTTCTATTTTTGTATGGTTTATAATGTACATAATTTAATAATAAAGCAGTACATGTGTATAATTTATAAATAAATAGCCATACATTTATTGGGGGTGCGTGCTCAAAATTTTTTTACTGATGGAATGTGCAATCAGGAAGGTTTGAAGACCATGGCCCTACATGCTAGAGAACAGACAATGTATCTCAATATTTTTCTACAGAAACAATACATCTGTCTGATATTTTACAGCGGATTGGGGCTGGGGGGAAGGAAGCCACCACTTTTTACAGAATCTGAAGTTTGTATCCTGCAAGGCTTATACAAGCAATGCTTCACACAGCTTTAACTTTTGACTTAAACTGGATATCCACTTTGTAATACTTGCAAAGTACATTATTAAAAAAACTGCGTAACAGTGGAATTCTAGGAGTAAAACAAGGTTATGAGTTTATTATAGGAAACATGTCTGAAAGCGTTTTGCCAGCTTGTAGACACTAGGGGATAACAGCTACAAGTAAGGGAGAAAGGCGAAAGGAACAAAGGAAATCACAGAAGAGGAACAAAACAGAACATGCTCCAAATATGGAATTGTATAAGAATAGCAAAGAATAACCTTACAAAAGGAATAAAATGAAGGTCAAAGAGCCAAGAAAGAATACAAGATGAAGTGAGCAATCAGTTCACTTATAAAGCCCTGGCAGGTTTTATCAGATTTAGCAACTGTCATGTTAAGTATTTCCTCTCCTACTGAAAGTCACAGCCCTCATATAGCACATGTTAGAAGCAAATGTGTGCCAGCTCCTCAACTGCCATCACATTTCATAGCTCAGTAGATTAATTGCAGAGAATTTCAGCACAACTAAAGGCACTGGGTTACAAATTCCAACAGACACCAAGAACCAGCACATCTGTTTCTGTCATTTCTGACACTGCCTCGATCCAGAACAGCTGGAAAACACCGCACTTGCCTTCTCAGAATTGGCAGAGATTGCTGCCACAGCTAAAGCAAAGAGAGTTAAGAGTTTGCATGTAAGAAATACTAAATGACATGCTACAGGAAACATAACACTCAGCTTTCCCTGTTGCTATTTTTTTGATTTTCTGTAGCTATGATCAACATGGGAGAACCATGCAGATGATCCTGGCTAGAACAGAAGGGTGCCTAGAATAAATAACAGCCCTTCATTTATTTTCACCAAGAAATGATTTTTTTTTTTGCCTTCACATTCCACCCCCGGCCCCCCTCCGAATATACCACGACATTGTATAAAGTTTAAAAAAATATATTACTGGAAGTCAATGTATTAAGTGTATCGAAATAATAAGTATCTTAAAGAAGGAAAGTACTAGACACAAATGGTATATTAAAAGGATTAAGAGATTCATTTTCTTACTAAACAGCAAATCAGCTGACTTGAGCTCAAAGACCTACTACGAGCACTGGTGCTCAACTCCTCTTTTTGATCTAAGCCATGTCCACACACAAGCAGTCTAGCTAGCACATCCATACTGCTCACAGGGGCAAGAGCAAAGGCAACGATCAAACCCACTACAGTCACAATTACGTTCGGATGACCTCTGTCCATCTGGGCTTTTATAACAGCAAGACTGCCATTGCTAAACTGATGATTTCTAACTACAGCAGAAGAAAACGGTGTCTTTGTGAGAACAGATACATCAGTAAAGCCTCCACGAGTAGCTCATTTTTTCCTTTATTTCTCTCAATTCCCACAAAGCAATACTGAAAGCAAGAACAGAAATGTGACTCTGCCACTTAATGTTTGTTACAAGTAGCTTACATTTCTATGTTTGCAAAAACATTTTAAAGCTTTTTTTATCCCCCTCATTTGCCACAACACTTTTCTGTTTGGTTGGGGTTTTTTCCCCCCAGTACAGAAGCTACTACTATGACTTTAAGGCTCTACCCCAGCTCAATTAGTCTCTGTCCCTTTTCTCAGCATATAAGCAATGACTAAATGGAAACTGTCTCCAAGGAATAGTTACATCAGTAAAGGTGAGGGAAAAAAAAAAACACAAAGAAACAAACAAGACACAGACTACTAGTGTTACATTTGTTATCACTATCACTTACAAATACACCCACCTGTTTATTATGTCCCCATTCTTCTCCTGGTAAGTGCTTCTAACAAATTCCAGTTGTTCTCCTGATCACCCTGTATGACAATTCTTATCCCCCTTGGCTTTTTCCATTTCCATAGAAAACAACATAATTCTGACTTAGCTATATGACATCTGCCTATACATTTAGCTAAGCTGCTCTACCATCCAGTTCACATCCAGTTTCCCAGCTCCTCTGGGAGAGCCATCTCCTACTAGGCCACTGTGCAAACTACTTATGTAACACATCATATGCACAGAGGGGGATTATGTTATGGCCAAGCTCATTTTCACTGTTGACCAGAGCTGCAAGTGAAGTTAGACATAAAAAGACAAAAGCACCCTCAATTAATACAATTGCAAACATGTTCCGTTTGATTTTTTTAATTTTGCAATCAAATACCACCAACAGCAACTGTCAGGTATTCTTCAGCAAACCTGGCAAGTGCGTCCCGCTCCCCTGTGACCAACTGCAGCTTAGACTGGAGGAAACCAACAACTGTTAGACAAAAGGGGTTTGAATTACAGATTGAAGCAAGCGTTTAGCCAGTAAAGCTTGCATTTGCTAAGGCTTGGCCTCAGATATTTTTAACTTCAAAAGAATTTTTTTAAACACCAAATTCAACAGATTTGTCAAAAATTCCGACAAAAACACAGCACTAATGGACTTCTCAACATTCCTTCATCAACACTGTCACGTCATGTATTCAGACTTCCAAGGCAAAAATGCTTGTTCTGGAATTACTACACTCATAAGGATTTAAGAATTTAGAAGGATAATTAAACGTCTTCCCCACACACAAATCTGTGAATCAAAACTAAATTATTATCCATGAGTGATAATACACATAACCTGAAAAAGGTTACATCCAAATAATGCAAGAGTATGTGAAATGGTGTTTCTTAGAACACTCTTTTCTCTGTGAAAAGTGTGATTAACTGAACAATAAATCTTTTTTCAGTGAGACACTGAAGGAAAGAACATCTGCCACACTGAAAAGGTACTCAATGTGAACACAAAGAAAGTATCATTATAAAAGGAGAGGTTAATACCATCAAAACAAAGAACAGTATAATCTTTTTAGCAAAATCTTCTATTTCGTTCCTTATCTAAATTTTCCCTTTTTTCTTTAGTGTTAACAGCCACTGTAGTCCTACATAACTCCCTTCGAATTCTATAAGCAGTAAAAACCCACAATAATAAAAGAACAAGTAACCATCTTCCTAGTTTATTAAAATCTGTCCCTCCTATAAAAATTATATTTATTTACTAAAACAAGTTTCAAAGAAGCCATGTAACATCTATCATAGTCATAGATTCTGGGACTACAAGGGTAACTACAGAATTTATAAATAAAACACCCTTTGGAAATGACAGAGGACTTAATATTTTTCATCTAAACAAACAAACAGAAAAGTATCTTCAGCTTATAAGTAAACCATTTTGATTTAAATTCTAAGCCCGGGGATTCAGTGAAGCCTTTAACAGAGGAGCTATTTTGTTTTCTTTCCTTCTTTAGCACGCTATCTCTAGAAATAAAGTTTTGCCAAGCAAATTCAGCACTGAAGAATCACAGATGCATTCCTCAATGTTTATCAAATCAAGCTCTTAGTAGCAATATTTCCTGTGGCTTTCCACACATGTAAATATTGACTTATAAGAGAGAGATTTCCCAATACAACAAGAGAAAAAGTAATTACCATAAAAATCATGAAACGAGAAACAAGTTTCAAGACAGCAACCTGATAACAGTATACACTGTGGTCTCTTAGGTGTGAAGCCAAACACTGACACAATTATCTCCATTATCTCACTGCAAATATCAGAATGTCTTGAAATTCATGAATACATGTGCCTTTAAGAGGAAAAAAATAGAAAATAAAAACGGAAAAGAAAAAAAAACAACAGAACAAGAGCCTTTAAAGTTTCCTCTTCCTTTCAATCAGTCTACACATTACCTTTTGTTCCAGTGTAACCTTGGAGAACAAAGCCAAAAGACCACTACCTACCATCTGCCCTAGCAAAAACACTGGTGTGTACATACATAATCTTCTGCATAGCTCACCGTACTTTTCCAAGTAGAAAGACAACTTTAAAGTGGTAGCTGCGACTTCATGAGGTTAAATTACCATTAGATTTATACCAACTTTACCTATACACTAAGCTTTAGTGTTTGGGGTTTTTTTTTTGTCAAAGATTAAGACATATGGCACTGTTCCAAAACTCCAGTTTTTATAACGTGCACATTTCTTTGTAAGGCATATCCAAATCCACTCGTTTCTTTCACACCACCCATTCATCCAACTTAAAGTACATTTCCCTACTCCCCTTAATTCTTCAACAAAGTATACAGCTCACAGTACTGGTAGTTTTTCTACTTTTCTAGTTCTGCACAGAAAACAAATGTTTAAAAAAGAAGTCATTTGATCAGTACTATTTCTGTTGCAGTTTTGGAATTCAGAAAATTCTTCCCAAAGCCAAGACAAATGCAAAAAGAAGTTTCCTGAAACTTGCAATTCCTCAAACTTTTCCCACCGCTTTGGGAAAAACAATAGAAGAGGGAAAAGAACGTTGCTAACTGAAATTGATACCACCATTGCCACATTTTCTGCTGCTCATCATTGAGTGAATTATGAACTTGTCCAAGACAACAGCCCTGGTTTCCTGCCGTATTACCCAGGAGCCACCTGAGGACCCTACAGCTCTCAGACTCTTCAGTTGTAAAAGAGTTGCAACACATGCACTGAAACTGCAATCCGTAGGACTTCCAAACTCCCAGGCCAACCAACTACTCTGAAACCCAGAGTTCAGAGCCACAGATTGCCTGGGCTCAATCTCTCACCGAATGGAATATAAAGCTCTGCAAAAAAAGAACTGCAAAAGTTTCTATGCTTTTAAGTCACTAGTGATCCATTAGATAAGCTGGCACAAAATCACAGAAGTATTGGATTACAGTGGTAACCCTGTCAGATTGTCATCACACATTTTTTCTAAACAGAAACACTTCTTGTTGTCAGAAAAGTCAATTCATCAGTGGCTTGCTTCTGAAGTGAAATAGTGAAAATAACTCATAAAAGGCTGTCACATATTTAAAGCTTAATTTCTATACTTTAAAAAGTGGAAGAATCCACAGTCTCATCTCTACTACTAAAATGTTAAAATAGGTATAGCAGAAATCAACTATGGCAAGCAATCCATCTTTTTTCAAGCCACACAATATCCTGTTGTAGGGAAGTATTACCAAAAGCACTTTTTTTATAAAGTAAGGATGGTTTAAAATGGTTAAAAACAAACCTACATTGAACCTGAGAGATCCTGCACACCAAATAAACTCAAGTAAAAGTACAGCTATCCAGCTCTACTGCCTGTGCTAGTTTTTCCGTACAAGCGATTAGCTCAAGCTTCTATTTATGCAGTTAAACTGTAACGCGACAGCAACCTGAGTATCTGAAAAGATAATCACTTCGTACTGTAAAGATTTTAAAGGGGAAATTATCAAATTCTATGTAATGTTCTCCTCCACCCCTTTTTTAATTAACCAATAATGGTAAGAAGCTTCATCCCATATCCAAATTGCTCTAAAACTTTAGGCAGGAAGTGTATATGCCATTGTATTTCTAACTTCTATTGCCAATATAAAGTTAGTGCATTTCATTATGTAGTCCCTCTTACTCTTTTCAAAATGTCTGTCTTACAACTTTCATAGTGTCTCAACATAGTATCAGTTTAATAACTGCAAATAAGAGAAATAAAAGGAGGTATCAAAGAGTTATTAGTCAAGTGTCACATGTGGTCAAACCCACACAGGTACTTTTTTTTTTTTAAATACTGATAAAAAAAGTACTGTACCAGCAAGAAGGAATACAGATTGCAGAAAATAAATTCAAAGAAGCAAACATTAACCTGGTTCATTTACACACTGTTTGAGATGTAGGGAAAACTACAAGGTCTTTAAACGGGTTTCCAAAAAAAAAGAGTCAGTTTAATTTACATAGATGACAATCAGAATGTAGTACATGAAAAACTGATACTACCAGTGTACTATAAACCTCTTTACTTTATACTCACGTATGTTTTCCTCTATTATAATAATTTATTCACACTTTATCATGAAAATATTTTTGCAGTGGTCTACCAAAAAGCACACACTCCTATTTCACATATTTCTTAAAAGTCACAGTCACTCATGTCTCCTAACATCATGTATTCTAAAGAGTCACAAAATCCTGCCATTTGAGTTTTTTACATTTTAAACTGATGAAAAACATTATTTAATTGGTAGTGAAAGTCCCCCAATCACTTATTCTACACCTGCTTAACTTGATCCCTCCAAAAACTAAACAGGCTTGAAATCAAACACATAGGTCAGATGCCTTCTCTACTTCTCAAAAAAAGAAACAATTAATGTTGACAGCTGAGTACAGGCATAGTGGTTGGAACAGCAGGTTGGCTGCCGTTTCAAGGAGTAATAAAATATTAAATTTCAGGATATTGACTTCAAAAATTAGTTACTTTTAGTAAGGTAATAATTCATTTTAAGTAGTTGATTAAGAATAATCATTTGTTGTAACTAGGATAACATTGTTTCACAACTGGTGAACAGGATGAGACTGTTTATTCCAAAACCTACTTTCATCTCGGCTACAACATATTATATGCATTGTTTCTTTGAAATATTCGAATCATGGAAAAAAAGCAGTTCTTAGTGTAAAGCAAAACCCACACAGGTACTTCAGCAGTCATTTCAGTGCATAGTAGTTATTTTAATGTACAATAAACAGGAAGTGCAAATTATATATTTACATTCCTACAAAACTTAAGACTTTGTGTCTTAAGTTTCATTCTTCACAAATTTAAAACTTCTGTCATCAGTTCAGTAAATGGTGATTTATTCAGACAATCTGTTTATTGATTATGGACCCACAAGTTTACATACAGGAAGGTTTTTGCTTGTTTCACATTTTTCTATCTTTTTTCCATTTGTATGGAAATGTCCATACAAGCAATCCTGAGTAAACAGCGTTGCATTCTAAATTGTGTGGTATTCCAAGCTGTAAAACATTCATTTCCTCAGAAATACAACTACTATCTTTTTAGAATTACTATTGCAAGACCTCTGGCTCTCTTTATATTCATCTATGAGAATGAAAATACTGATTCCTGGGGAACTGCACTTAAACTTAATTCTCTGAAAATGTACTTTCTTGGAATTGTTCAAGATGAGATTTGTACTCTTTGAGAAATATCAGTATCTGACGGGATATGAGTTTTTCTGGGCCATGAAATAAAAGTATTTTTTGGGATAAAAACAACTCTTATAAACATCATTTTTAAGAATATCAGGTTTCGGTTTAAAATTTGTGGGTTTATCATACAAGTTGTAGGCCCACATTCTCCTCACTCATGCTGGCCTTACTTCCAACTGAGCTATTTTTTTCTGACCCCAACACAACAATCTCCAGGATTTCTTTCATAGTCTATCTTGACTCCTTCCATAATCAGCAACTTCCCTGAAGCACTGTAGCATTACTTAATGTTAAATGAAACATTCCAAAACAAAGTCTTCCAATTCAGTTTTACCAAATGAAAATTCAATCAGGAATTTTCGTTTCCTTTCACAGGAATTTTCTGTCCTCCACTTGAAATTGTCTGACCTAGAACTGGCACAGATTGCTACAAATAAAAGCTAAAGTAATTCCATAACGAAGTATTTTTTTTAATTGAAGAATTACAAGTATAAAGATATACAAAATTGAAGAGGTGGTAGACAGGAAGACATGCAAAGAAGTGAAGGACAAAACAACAACAAATCTGAAGACACAAAGAAAAAGGGATTATTTTCAAGGGATAATAAATAGAATGAGAATTACAGACTTTAATCTCAGTGAAACAGTATGTTGAGAAGACTAAATCTGAAAGCAAACCCCCTAGGTTCCTCAGAGAGAAGGCAAGTTTGCAAGACACAAAGGGTTTCAAGGGAACAATGCTGGAATCTGAAGAGGAGAAACTAACGCTGCTTTTCTGAAGAGTTATCTTTTGTTTGTACCTCTCCCTGGTTTCCTCTTCTGCGTACACTGATACTACACTCCTAGCTTCATTCAGTTTTTCCGTAAGTGTTCTTACAGCAGAAGTCTCCTTTCCATAGGCTTGTTTGCTCAGTGTGAAATAGGGCTAGAAAACCATTTGTTTTTACCTGCCCTTTTCATCCTTAAATCATATCTGATCTTCAAATACCACTCATTCTCATACTTTATCATCCCAAAACAGATGATTCAGCATCCATACACGAACAATACAATTTCTTCTTTCACTGTCAACATTATCATCAAGTTGAAAATAGCCAAAAAGACTTTCAGAATCCTCCTTGCTCATCTCTCTCAGCCTCCAGTAACTACTATGCAATGCATCATCTTGGACTGTCATTTGGCATCATTCTAAACTCTTTGTCCCACTCACTTCAGCATATCCAGAACATGTGCAAATTCTTCTGTTCCAGGTGAAGTTAAATATTCCAAAATGATACCTTTTAATTCCATTTTCCCAAAGGAAATTCAGCCAGACCTTTCTATTTTTTTTTTCCCTTTTTCCCCTAAAAAAGGAAGAAACCCTGCTTTTCAGTTGGTACTTGTCTTTAGTTTCCTCTATGTACAGTGCTGCATCCACTTCTGGTTTTGCCTCCACTTCTGTCAAGGTGCTTTTATCAAGCACTTCAGTATCTTCTATTTTATACTGTCTTAATACTGCTTTCAGCAGTCACTGACAGAACAGAATATAGAGGCAATCATAACTCAAATTTGATCAAAGCTATAGTGATTTGAAAAAGAAAAACACAAAAAGAAAAAAGCCTATAAAAGACACAAAAGAAACATTGATCATAGCACCATTCATAGAATTTGGAAGGGAAAAGAAGTTTCCAGAGGTAATAGATTTTCCTCTGTCCTCTTGGTCTGATCTAATTGGAGCAGCCTGTACAAAGACAATCTTTGTACAAAATCAATCTTCGAATACCTCCGCTAGATCAACTCATCAAGTTTAAAGCTGTCCTCATTTTCAGAGGCCTGTAATCTCTGCTAATGATACTTAGCAGATACTTTCTTTGAGAGTGTTGTCTTAGCTTAGCCAATTATAACAGTGGTGTGAGCCACTTCATTCCACTTTTCATACAACCAACTCTTGTTTTCATAACCATCTACAATATTGATAACTCCTTCCTTGGGAGTTCATCTATGTCAGTTGTGTCCTCTTCCAGATCTCCCCCCCGGCTCCCTCAGACCCTTCAGGTTACTACTCTCAAAATACCAATAAGAACAGTCTGAAACAGAATGTAAAATAACACATTTGGCTCTACTGCGCTGCAGCGCGGTCTAAGTATTTCTGTAACCTTACTTCAGAAAGAAGACATTATACTCTAATCTCTTCTTATTTTGCTATTTTTCTCCCCATCTTGCATCTGAAATTACATAGTACACTCTTGAAAACAGCACTGGAGCTTCTAACACCGAGTCCAGCTCAAAGAAAGAGTATCCTCCCTGCCTTAGGTAATAGGAGTTTAACGTTTCTCCCAAGGCCCACTGTTCTGTGTTGCTTGTTATAGACTGTCTGCATAAGTCAAGGGGAAAACATAAACAAATCGACCTAATGAAACTCCCACAGAAAGACATTACAGAACAGAACACACTAGTGTGGATTAGTAGCAGAATGTTTTCCATAGAGAAAACTTTCACGGATCTTTGAGAAAGACAGAAGGAAATAAAGCAGCACAAAAACATAGATGTCTAAAAACCTTTTTAGCCTTTGGCTATTTAGAAACTTATTTTTAAGAAAGAAAAATAGAGTGTTAATCTATAATTCGTGTAAACTAGCATCAGATCAATCTTCCCAAAGATGAGCAGGGATATCAAGACTGTTTTTATGCACACTTCAAAATAGTATAGTAATAGGTATTTTGTATATTAATTCAAGATATTGTCAGTTGTTTTGTGTTCTTTTTCTTTCTCTTAGAAAGACAGCAATGCTAACCACTGCATCCTTACTCAGAAGTCAGAATTATGCACACATCTGCTGCTACAGAAAAACAAGACTGATGAGCACCATCTCATGGGCATTTCAGGTAACAGATCTTGAATAGAAAAAAGAACTTTGTGAATTCTCCAGTACATGGATCTATCTTCCAAAATAAATACACTGAAATTGAATGATACGAAAGCATAACTTCAAAGTTTCAGATGTTCAGATGTAAAAATATGGCAAACTTAAGTACTTTTCTAAATATCAGCCACTGCAAATATATCTGACAGGAACATTATCACATCCCCACAGAAAGAATTTTAGAAGTATTTAGACACCTAAAATAATTATTTATAAGCAGTTACGTACACACAATTAACCCCACCTCCATCCTGAAGAATCCACTTTCTTGCACAGGGACTCCAAAATAAGTTTTTAAAAAATAAGATGAAAGCAGTACCAACAAAACTCTTATTTTCCCTTTTAAGCCAATATGTAATTCAAAAAATAATTTTAAAAGCATGATTGCACGCTTGTATGTTTTCTTTTCAACTTTACAACACTCAATGAGATTCAAAGAGATTGTTTACATCCATTCCTGCAGATCATAGGATGACTAAAATGTGACTCCTTAAGAACAGTCTTATGGACCATATTACTTTGAGTACTTGACATTCGACAATACAGTTCCTTGTGACCTGAAATTTCACCCAGTAACAGTAATACCTCAGAGAGAGCATTCCCTTTCACTTGTGTACTAGTTCAGGTTACAGAGATACTCCTGTTGTAGCACACAACATTTTGATCTTTCTTCAGCTAATCAAAAAGTTTAATACCAAATAAATTTATGGACAACTAACCTCGTCAGGCACATTTCTGATAACTAAAAGTTTGTTCATTATGATTTCTGTAAGATTTATTGGTAAAACATCTTGTAATAGTCAGTCACAGTCAAACTAGTTTTACCCCTTTGAGTGCTAGCTTTCACCAGCCCTGCACATCAAATGAAACTTCGCTTACTGGTTTTTATTTATTGGATACCACTAACAAACAAACAAAAAAACCCCACAAACCAGAACAGAAGATTAATCACTGCATTTTAAGCATCACTGCAGAAATGATATTAGAGTGAATGCAGATTCTGTTAGCACATACAAAGCTGCTCCTGGCAAAGTACTCCACTACAAAAGCTAGATTGTTAATTCTTGAGCAACATCATTTTTTGAAAGATATAAAGAACGGTTGTGTCCCTCCCTGCCCTGAACACAACCTAATCTAGCTCTAGGAAAGGCATTAAGTAGAACAGCATGGTCTGCACCTGGAAGAGGAGGCCACAACTCTCCAACCAGACACTGCACTGTGTCACTTGCCTGCACCGCCTTTGCAATCATTTCACAGCAGCTGAGGGTCAAACCAGATCTAGTATTTCAGATGCAGATCAGAATGACTCTGTGCAATCCCTTCTGAGCAAACCCTACAATGTTTCCTTGGCTTCCTTCCAAAACTCACTACGGTGATCTCTATGCACAGCCTTCTCAGCGCTGAAGCTCAGCCAGCTCCCACTCACAATATATTAGTAAATCAGCCAGCCTAGATCCTCTGGAATTGAAATGAAGGAGGATAGCATGTTATAAATTCCTGTTACCCAATTTGAGTTGTCACCATGTGAATCTCTGTGAAACTATCAGGATCAAAACAGGTGCCTTTTCCCAAGTTCGCTTTGACCAGGACAAGTATATAACCTCTCCATTAGCTGAAATAATTCTCCTAGTTACAACAGTAGCCAAGACACAGCAACTCACCTGTAGAAATTCACCACAGAACAAACATTTGGTCATCAACCCTGCCTATCAACAAGGGATACCTGCCTGGCAACAAGTATTTCAGCTTCATCCCAAGATTCACATAGAGAAGTTAACACTAGGGCAAGACATGTTTGTACGAAGCAGAACATAATTATCACAGCCAAGGCACTTTTCAGCATCTTTGTGTTCTTGACCCAGTGAGGTCAGTACCAGTTCAAATATCACGTTACCCAGGTTTCCAGATTTCCCTAACAAAGATGAGATTACACTGTAAGGCCAAACACACAAAGTTCCATCCAATGTATTGAGTCAATTTTCGCATCTTTGGTTAGGCTTTCATTAGAGCATTGAATCTTCTTCCCTTTGCAATCCAAGTTTATGCATCATTTATTGTAGTATTTCACAAAACCCAGCTTTTTTTAGTTAGTCTACAAGGTTGAGCTGCACTCCAGAAGACTCAATGGTACTCATTTTAATACAGCATTTCCAACATCTTCAAATCTCTAGCAGAACACCTCACATAAGAAACATTTAGCTATTTTTAAATTTTTGCACTGTTAAACTTACTGCCACTCAAACCTAAATGACTGCAGGCTTATTGGCAATTGTTCTAAGCTGTCCGCCAATCCACTTTGTGAAGATTTATTATTTACACTTAGTCTGTAGACTAGCTGCATAAAATATTAGTTGGCCTTATGGCTGATGTTATGCAGGAGGTCACATTAACACATTGATCGCTTGGTCTTATAACCTATACTTGACAGTCTTTCAAGGGAAGTTTTTATTGGCAACTGTAAATTTTTAAGTGCTATTCCAAGATAAGCCTTTCAGCCTCTGAATTTTAGGAAGAACGTTGCTCTTCTCTCAAACATTTGTATCTTGGTTTTTAACAATTTACATATTTCATTGGTCCACTATTACAATGCAACAACTCCTGCCTCCTATCTTTTTATTTCAACCACCACAATTACGTCACAAAATACTATGCTTCTAACTTGTAACGTGGTGCTTCAATGGAGTTCTAGTAGCTGGTTTTATTATATTATAGTTCTCTTACACTTCTGTGTAGGACCACAAATTTTAAAAACCCATAAGCATACCTACAGTCAGCATATGTGTGCAACACTATAGAGAATAAGACTTGCATCATATGCAAAAACAGTATTTTACAGAAGACCAAAAATTGAGACACGAATTAAAGGGACAAGAAAAACAGAACTGAGGTGATGCTCAAGAAAACTGTAATAAAATAGAAGCTTTGAGTAAATAATAAAAAATATCTATACAGTAGAGGTAAGAGGAACAGGAAGCCCAGCAATAACTCATGCAAAATTATCTAAGCTGAGAAATAGATGTTAAAGGTATATAGCTCTGCAGCCCCACAGCTTTACAGTACAGTTACAGTCCTCTCAAACTCAGTTGTGGGCTTTTGCTAACAAGGCAAACTTAAACAGAAAGCTAAACAATGTCTGTAAAACGTACCATGTAAGTTTTTATCTTAAATCCATAAAGTTTGAAAATAAATACTTTCAAGTGTAAATTGGTACGTCTTCAATGCGCATGAAGTACATTGCAGACAGCTTTGATACACTTCACTGCAAACCTAACTCAGGTTGGTCTCTAAATGTAAACAACCCCATTGTGTTTTCCAGATTCAGTTAATATAAAAACCCAAAGTAAACCTCTCATGTCCTCCTACTGGCATTACAGGTAAGCACACAATTTGTATTACAGAACACTTCACTTCTTGTAACTGAAAAATGAAGCAAGAAATACAAATACAGGTTTTGGCATAACCACCACATTATTTCAGCTCCATCAACTCCTAAGTCGAAAACAGCAAGAAGAAAACCCTGCCTCTATTTACTCAAACACTTGCAGTAAGTGCAACGAGGTCTTGAAAATCCAATTAAACTTATAAACTCGAAGTTTTCTGCCATCCCCTTAAGACATTTGGAAAGTAAGGTGTTTTCTGCCTAGTAAAGTCTCAATTTTCCTTCTGAAATTTACAATATAGCTGACTTTTTCCCTATTTAGTATTTACTTAAGACTGAATTATGCAGTATGAGTGAAGCACATTAACATTTCATCCACATTAAGCTCTCTTCAAGGGAATAAGTCTGGAGGCATATGGGTGCCTCATGTATGACTACTTAGGCATACAATTGTAGCATTCTTATTTTGTACATTGACATCACTACTTGAATATATTTATACTGTGAAATTGTAGCATTACATACTTACTTTCAAAAAATCAGGTTGTATTGTTTGGTTTGTTTTTTTTAATACGTGTAAAGTGAACTACTGAAAAAAATGATTCAATTACCAGCGCTGGGGAAAATACAGTGACAGGGATGGAAGGTGAAAGGAAAAACAGTATGATTTTCTTCATAATTTTAAAAAGGAGTGGGATTGTCGGCTTTTTGTTTACTATTGGACTCTTTGCAAAGCATTCAGCACAGAATACAACACTTGCTTAAGAAACCGTTCTTATTTCAGGATGGACCTAAAGCTCATTTCATCCTTCTTGCCATTCACCTGTTTTCTTTGATGTGCAATGCTGTCTTTGGCAACACTTCTAAACACAGCTGGTCAGTGACAGATATGGAATACAAAAGGCCGCTGCGATACAAATAGACACCATTATTCATAATTTGAAAAGTACTTCAATATAAAAATTTAAACTCTATGTTCTTTCTTCCTCTCATGCAAATTTCAAGACAAGAGACAGGAAAGGGACTTGCAAAACTCATTTATGTTCAGCACAACCAAATCCTAATGAAACATTTAATAAAATGTTTAGGAAGGAAAGTAAAAGTTATAGAAAGAAGAAATTCAAATTACACTTATTTGTAACCTTATCAAAGTATAAAGCTAGTGTCAATCATACTTTGACAAAATACTGCCAACTAAAGTTTGTAACCTTTGTACAACACAATTTGCAGACAAGCCAGAAAAGAAAACAGCTTTCAGCATCTAGAATAATTCTAACACATAAGCATTTTACTGCAACACTGACAAAAGAATTTTAATAACTATTCTATTCCAGTGATTCTATCAACTCAAAGATTCCTTTTTATTTAAAAAAGGTAAACAAACCTTTAAGAAGAAATCAAAATTACTTTAAACTTATTTGCCAATCTACTCCATTACTGCATCACAAGTATCTTGTGGAATGTCACCACCCTTCGAACTCAAAAGGTCATATGAAGCAAGGTTCTCTTTTTGTTTTAACCATTTCCCATTAAGACAACTAGAGTGCTGAGTGCTATATTCATCCGTCACCTAGTTTCTTAAACAGTCCATGTGCTGCTTGCACAAGTTTGGAGCTAATTTAGCAGTGTAACGCTGGAGACTGATACAACTCCTGATGCCACTAGAGTAAAGAACAATCATCACAGTGGTTCTCTCTCCTTCTGGGCACTCCAGGCAAAGAGGAGAGGCTGCGGCAAAGGACAGCTAAAGCAATAACAGAGTTCTTTACTGAGCAGAAAACACAGATGAAACAGACAGTAATAACATTCTCTCAGAGAAAACTTACCAGCGGCAATCGCTTCATTGCCACCATAGTTCTGCACTGAGAGAACCAACGAGGAAGGCAGTGGGTTATGGAAAATAAAGCTACAGATAAAAATCCCTCTCCACGGAAGACTCAAATTCCTAAAATATTACACACACGTTTGCTCAGCAACCATTTTTAATTTAACTGCGTTTATCCTCAGCATCTATTATACTACTTTAACTGTGCTACACATGGCACTACAGATGGTGCTAAATGACTCCAGGTAATCAGAAGAATGCTCTTGTGAGGTAATAACATTTAAGAAGCGATAAAATTAGATTTCTTTTTCTTATTATGTGTTTAATACAAAACTAATTGCAGATTTATAGAGCAGTAACATTTTTGGAACCCAAAAATATGTGAATGAAGTCAGTCATAAAAAACAATACTTTATAAGACTGTCAAAAATAAAGTGAGAAATGCATCCATTTAAGAGAGAATTTTAAAGAGTCTAGTGGGGAGACAGGAGTAAATTTCTCTGCTTCTGCCTCCTATTACTCCAAAAATTAATAATAGTTTTTATTCACACCACATAAGATTGTTACATTTATGAAATCATCCAATTTACATATTTCAACATTTAACATGCATTTGGTCCATGAATCACCCTACTAGCATTAATTCTTTTCATCAAATCCACAAGTAGATTCTCATAAATTTAAGAGGGGGCAAGTCCTCTTGTCCTGGAGGACAAGTTTTCTTAATTAGTTCAAATTACAAGCACTAGCCCAGTTACCAGTTTAAGGAGTTTTACACATTGGGAGTATATATTATAAAAGCTCTTGTTTCTAGCCTCAAATGGTTGTTGGCAGTAACCATGGTTATCCCCATCTGCAGTGATGGCAGTGACAACAGCTGCACCCACAGCAAAGCAAGCCAGATACTTCAAATTATAACACATCTGTGCTTCCTCAGACGTCATCTTTCGCACTTGGAGTTTGCTGCACAAAACCAAGCAACTTACAGATTTGTCCACAATGTATCTCTGCCTTAGATAATGTAGAGGAACTCCAAAGAGCTTTAGCTGAAAATATTTACACATTTCTGACTTTAGATTTGAAAATCTGAGAATTTTCATTTCCATCTTGAGATATTCCTCCATTCAAAGCTTCTTCTCCAGTGCATACATTCCCGAGCATTAGCAGATAAAACAAAAAGAATTCCCACTGTTATTTTTAGGGCCTAGCAATTAGGACTACCTCAGTATTTTCAACATGCTTTATTTAGTTGCTCTTTGTACTGAAAAATAATTACTATTATTTCTACTGTTAAGTGTTATTCTTCACTTTTTTAAAATAAAATAAAATAAAAGAAACATTCTGCATTCATACAACTATTGTTATTTGGTTTCAAGCAAGTATTGCATTGAAGTTCCAGCATGAATTGACAGCAGGTTTTAGGACACCCTGCTTCAGAAACTGCTGTCTGCACAACACAGCCTGTCTCCTGCCTTTACAGAAACAAGCCTCTCACTATACACCGTCAGTCACCAAGAACAGCTTTTGTGTTCATTTCCTCTTTCATAACTAAGCATTATGTAACGTAGCAGTTGGCAACGAGGTCTCAATAAGAAAAGATGCTAAAATCTTCTCATCATTCACTACAGTTAGCAGAATGTTAACTTTAGGGGAGAAGAGATTGTTCCAACAGAACACAGAAGTTTGTCATCTTCCCAATAGATTTTTTAAAAAAAAAAGTTGTAGCTGCTCACTCCCAAGTCTACCAGAGGACTTGAGAGTTTACAAATTTTCTGCAGTGAGAACTGCTGTTATGAGACAGGTCACAACGATATCAAGTCAAAATCCCAGACAACACAGCTTCATATTCCACTGTCTAAAGCTGTAGAACGATACCACCCTTGCTAAAGCTTTAATATGTATAACCTCTTTTCAGGTTTTAGGTCATTGTTGATTCAGCTAAATAATACTTTTCTGAAGAGCTTAAGTCACAGTTGTAACAGTTTACAAACAGCTAAAGAATACCTATATAGTAAATTACATGCCTTAAAACTTAAACTTTTTTCATTTTTTCCCCCCCCTTTTTTAATATAGGGAAACTACAGAATTACCACAATAATATCCTACTGGTAAATTGGCTTTTCAGGAATATTGTTCTTATGCTGTTCAGGAGGTGATCCATACAGACACCCAGATTGTCTCAGAACACTAAGTTTAGCCCACTTGACAGCTTCTCAATTTCTAGTTTTCCCATTTGATAGTGTCATTTCAGTTTTAAGACTTTAGTTCTTTATTCTAGTTTTCTCATTGAAAGTTTCACTTGTTACTTTATTGGTTTTAAGCAGGTTTCTATTTTTTGTCATATACTCTGCCCCACGAATTGGAAAACAAATATCTAAATGGCAACCTACATGTACCAAGTACCCCTGAGTGGATGTTTCATGACTTTAGCTAAGAGCAGTGGAATCCTGGAATATATCCTGAAATATATTGACAGATTATCCTGAAATATATTGACAGATTATCTCATTTTAATATGATCACTCCCACTTGCTTAAAACACAGGGAGACTAGAAGAGATGACAAGGGAAATCAGCCCTTCATAAGGACAGTTGGTTATTCTCTCAGAATGAGAACACAGCTTCAGCCTTCTAGCTGCCTGCTAGCAGCAATCCTGCTCTTACAGCAGGCTTCACAGTTGAAACAGAAGGCATTCCTTGTAGACAAGGTACAAGAAAGATGGATGCTGCTGCAATTTTATTATTTCATTCTAGTTTGTAAAGGTCGTGTTGCTGTTTATTGGAAGAGTCCTGTTCTGAGTTACAACAAATACAATTAGAGCCTTAATTCAACATCAGCCACCAAATTCAGAAAGGTACCAGCACAATTAGTTTATTGTTCTCTTTCAAAAAAAGATCAAGACTGACACTACTCTGCTTGTGACTTCTAATTAGGATAATTTTTATACCACAATATCTTTGGTGAAACAACAGGAAGACCAGTTTACTAGGACAAGAACACTAAAAAAAATAAAAAGATAATTTTCTCAAAAATCAGATTAGTCCTTGTAACACAAATGCACACAATATGAATAACTGACAGCACTTTCAACTGTTTCCTGAAAGAACAGGTTGTTTCCAAGGAAGACTAACCAGTTCCTTCCCTCAAGCTTCAAAAACTAAACTGGAAGATGAGGATCAATTCATTCACTAAATATTTCAAATTACAAAGATACTTCCGTGTTTCCACACATACAGTGAGGATGAAGAGTCCACTTCCCTAAAAAGGGCATTCTCCTTGTCTAAGCAAATTTGTCTTTTTCAATACTACTTGGAATGACAAAGAACACTGCTGAAGTAATATGAAATGAAAACAGCAGCAGAAAGCACACAGAAGCTACTATTGGCTCACAGAACCAGTGAAGCTATCAAAATTTGGCAAATTATGAAAAGGTTTTGGAATGAAACTTAAGTCAGGGTTTGAACCCTTTAAATGCCACTGGAGTTACAGAAACAAACAGCCCAGCAGACAACAGTACAAAGATAACATCCCACATATCACCAGGATCAGGCTATAACATGGTAGGCCCTACCTCCCTCTCTCTTCTCAGGAGCTGAGGCAACTGCAGAAGAAGGAAAGAGAAACATTAACAGAGGTGCACACCAGCCCATGAAGATGGCTGTATGACACCTGAATTGGATACGATTTCCCTTCTTCCTTTTAAAGGCAAAAGGAGTTCAGGCTTCACATAAAAACACAATGCAAGAAGCATAATAAGGCAGCTCTAGAGCCGGGTACTAAACAGTCTTAACTCTCCTTGATTCCCAAGTAGGAAGCATAGTATAACCTGCTGGGCTGAGAATTGGGAAGCCCAATACAATTGTCCTTCTTTTCTAGCTCCCAACTCTATATCCTAGGCGCCTGACTCCACCTAGCAGAACAACATATTCGCTGCTGCTCTGAAAGCAGCAAGAGTCTGTGTGTTAGAAGCGTTTACCTGAACAAAGGCTGAAACCGCACATGTCTCTGGGGCACAGTATCACACAGTGGCTGCAAAAAATGAGTAGAAGCTCATGGAAAATCCTTGAAGATTGCTTAAAAGGGAAGACATCAGGTAATCTTAGTGTATGAATCATTGACTCTTGAGAGCAACTTTTCAATTATTTTAACATCTTTTCTAGTTCTCATTTTAAAATCCTGAAATTACATCTTGAGGAACCAAACTGATTCTTCCTCATTTTCAGAGCTTAATCCTGAAGATTTGTAATTTGACCCAAGTGACACAGTCCAGCAGAAGTAAAAATGCCATTGACTTACATCTGGACCAATTCAGAGGGAGAAGGAAATGGACATCAACTTTCCAAATGTTTCTGCTAAATAGTCTATTTATGAACTTTGTAAAAGCTTTTGAAGCTCAAGCTTTTTATTGCCAACACAATCTACATTGTGGATTGTAAGAATAAATGATACAAAAATGCAAAGACAGAACTTCTCACTGACTTATGTTTCCATGAGAACAAAGGAGTAATTGTGAAATACCTCTTGATGGAGCAGCACAGAAAGCACAGCCCAGGAGGAAAGTATCTTCCAACAGCAGTGACTGTTGCACGCAGTTGCCTTGAGGCACTTTAGTTTGCATCACTTATCCAAAATTATCACTAGCTTCAGTTCTGCCAATTCTTTGCAGTTCTATACACGAACGCTTCCAAAGCGGGTAGCTCCTGTAGAGTAGAAGTAGCTTTTTCTAGTCCTTTGCTACTCTACGTATCCTTACAATCTTGTAGAAAAATCCAGACCTTCATTCCTCTTCCTACCAAACAAATTTAACTAAATGTGCCATATCAGTCATGACCACCTACTTGGAGCAAGACAGACATGATTCAATCTGCAGAAACTTTGTTGCACTTAACAGATGAAAAGGAAAGAGCCCAGCCTGACTCTTAGAGGCCCTGTCACGTTTACAGAATTCATAAATAACACTTTCTTCTCCTTGCTTTTACACCACCTGTCTTTGACAGGGAATCATTCAAGCAAGAGGCATGAATAGATCTCAAAGAGGAGTATGCTACTGCATAATACCAAACCAATACTTCACTGGTTCACAACACCAGAACGTGGAACTACACCATACAGAGCTCATGACTACAGCATTACACATAACAGAGCACTGCCTGAAGACAAAAAAAAACATGCTTGGGTAACTAATATTTAATTAATATAGGTGGCATACATACATTTCATTATTGTGTTTTCTTTGACACCACAGTGTCAAATTTAATCAGAGAGAGTTAGCTTGCATGCTGGTAATGGACACCAGCTCCTCTCGGCCAAACTATTAACATTTCTAAACAAAGGCATCCTGGCCTTCAAAATTCTGGATTAAGTTTGAGGTTCAGGCATCTTTTAATATAGGAATTTGCACACACAAATACTGCAACTGAGAAACCCTTTACTCTGCTTTGATCCCATCGTTATAGTGATCAATACCTGTTTTAAGAATCCATATGTACTTTCAAGCATTTTTTCCAATGCACACAGTAAGGTCACAGGCAAATAACCCCATTTAGAGGTATCCTTGATAAACAAAATTCCTAGACGGAGCTGAGAAACAGAATTCTAGCTATATCTCTAGCTTCATATATGTAAACAAAAGATCTATAGGAAATATTAAAGTTGACTCTTAAAAGTTGTGAAATTGAGTACTCAACTGGAAGAAGAATATAAATAAGCATTTAGAGCTGTTCACCTCCTTCCCCCTATACCTATCTTTAACAGGAAATTGAAGCATCAAGATCACTTCTAACTCAGTGCTACAGAAGTCAGCAGCACTGCCTGCCCGCAGAAGACATACAGTAAGTGTATTCCAAACCTGAAGAGCTATTCCACAAAATAGGTGTCACGCACGCTAGAAAATGGTCATTAAGCTTGTGTCTGACTAGTCCTATTTTCAGTAATATGCGACATTACTACATTGAAATACACGGAAACATCCTGTTCAGGATGACACCGGGCTTCCGCTACCAAAGTAGGAACTTCAAGAGGAATGAGCCATGAAATTCTCATTAAACACCACATGTCAGTTAGCACAGCTACAGGACTAATATACAGCGTCACACTACAAAGCAAACGAAAACACAGATACTAAACAATACTTGACAGAGACAGGACAAGTCAAAATCCACCAAAATAATTCTCCTTCCCCCTGCCTACAAATCTAAGTTTAACTTAAATTTCTGGCACTCTGGTGTTCTTCAAAGTGATTTTTCCCATAGAAATTATCACAGAATGGTTTGGGTTGGAAGGGACCTTAAAGATCATCTAGTTCCAACCCCCCTGCCACAGGCAGGGTCACTTTCCACTAAACCAGGTTGCTCAAAGCCTCATCCAACCTGGCCTTAAACACTACCATGGAGGGGGCAGCCACAACTTCTCTGGGTAACCCGTTCCAGTGTCTCACCACCCTCACAGTAAAGAATTTCTTCCTAATATCTAATCTAAATCTACCCTCTTTCAGTTTAAAACCATTCCCCCTCATCCTATCACTACTTGCCCTTGTAAAAAGTCCCTCTCCAGCTTTCCTGTAGGCCCCCTTCAGGTACTGGAAGGCTCCTAGAAGGTCTCCCCGGAGCCTTCTCTTCTCCAGGCTGAACAACTGCAACTGTCTCAGCCTGTCCTCCTATGGGAGGTGCTCCAGCCCCCGATCATCTTTGTGGCCCTCCTCTGGACCCACTTGAGAAGGTCCATGTCTGTCTTATGCTTGGAGCCCCAGAGCTGGACGCAGTACTCCGGGTGGGGTCTCACCAGAGCAGAGTAGAGGGACAGAATCGCCTCCCTTGACCTGCTGGTCACACTTCTTTCGATGCAGCCCAGGATGCAACTGGCTTTCTGGGCTGCGAGCGCACATTGCTGGCTCATATTCACTTCTTCATCCACCAATACCCCCAAGTCCTTCTCTGCTGGACTTATCTTAATCCACTCATCGCCCAGCCTGTACTGATACCAGGGGTTGCCCCAGCCCACGTGCATTACCTTGCACTTGGCCTTGTTGAATTTCATGATGTTCACATGGGCCCACCTCTCTAGCCTGTCAAGGTTCCTCTGGATGGCACCCCTTCCCTCTAGAGCAGCAACCATACCACTCACCTTGGTGTCGTCAGTAAACTTGCTGAGGGTGCGCTCAATCCCACTGTCCATGTCCCCGACAAAGATGTTAAATAATACTGTTCCCAATACAGACCCCTGAGGGACACCACTCATCACTGGTCTCCACCTGGACATCAAGCCATGGACCGCAACTCTTTCAGTGCATCCATCCAGTCAATTCCTTATCCACAGAGTGGTCCACCCGTCAAATCCATGTCTCTCCATTTTAGAGACAAGGATGTGTGGGACAGTATCAAATTCTTTGCACAAGTCCAGGTAGACGACGTCAGTCGCTCTTCCCTTATCCACCAATGCTGTAACCCCATTGTAGAAGGCCCCCAAATTTGTCAGGCACGATTTCACCTCCTTATTTTCCATGTGCCTTAGCATAGTTTCCAGGAGGATCTGCTCCATGATATTGCCAGGCATAGAGGTGAGGCTGACCAGCCTGTAGTTCCACAGGTCTTCCTTGTCTCCCTTTTTTAAAAATGGGGGTTATGTTTCCCCTTTTCCAGTCACTGGTAGCTTCACCAGTCTGCCACAACTTTTCTAATAAGATGGACAGTGACAGGATCATGACGTTCAGACAGTCAGGATTTTATTTGAAATGTTTGAATTTGAACCAAATAGTTGATAATCAAGTTTTACTGCAGCACAGTTACAGTGATTAAACTAAACTGTTCATTTGTGATGCTACTTTAAGATAATTTCTTTGGGAAGACTTAGGTTGCTCCTCTAAAATTTTACCTCTACCTCTATTCACAGAATCACAGAATGGTTAGTGTTGGAAGGGACCTCTGGAAATCATCTAGTCCAACCCCCTGCCAAAGTAGGTTCCCCTACAGCACATTGCACAGGGTCGTGTCCAGGCAGGTGTTGAATATCTCCAGAGAAGGAGACTCCACAACCTCCCTGGGCAGCCCATTCCAGTGCTCTGTCACCCCCAAGGTAAAGAAGTTTTTCCTCATATTCAGATGGACCTTCCCACATTTCAGTTTGTGCCCATTGCCCCTTGTCCTGTCGCTGGGCACCACTGAGAAGAGTCTGGCCCCATCCTCTTGACACCCACCCCTAAGGTATTTGTAAGCATTGATAAGATCCCCCTTCAGTCTTCTCTTCTCCAGGCTAAACAGACCCAGCTCTCTCAGCCTTTCCTCATAAGAGAGATGCTCCAGTCCTCTCATCATCTTTGTAGCCCTCCGCTGGACTCTCTCCAGTAGTTCCTTGTCTTTCTTGAACTGGGGACCCCAGAACTGGACACAGTACTCCAGGTGTGGCCTCACTAGGGTAGTGTAGAGGGGGAGGATAACCTCCCACAACCTGCTGGCCACACCTTTCCTCATGCACCCCAGGATACCATTGGCCTTCTTGGCCACAAGGGCACACTGCTGGCTCATGGTGAATTTCTTGTCCACCAGCACTCCCAAGTCCCTCTCTGCAGAGCTGCTTTCCAGCAGGTCAACCCCCAACCTGTACTGGTGCATGGGGTTATTCCTCCCTAGGTGCAGGAACTTACACTTGCCTTTGTTGAACTTCATGAGGTTCCTCTCGGCCCAGTTCTCCAGCCTGCCGAGGTCACACTGAATGGCAGCACAGCCTTCTGGTGTATCAGCCACTCCTCGCAGTTTTGTGTCATCAGCAAACTTGCTGAGGGTACACTCTGTCCCTTCATCCAGGTCATTGATGAATAAGTTGAACATGACTGAACGCAGTACTGAACCCTGGGGAACACCGCTAGCTACAGGCCTCCAAGTAGGCTCAGCACCACTGATCACAACCCTCTGAGCTCTGCCATTCAGCCAGTTTGTATGACTGGAATTGAAAGAGATCCCAACAACTTTTTGCATGTCTAATTAAAAACCCCTACAGACATATCCATCTTTAAAGTGCTAAGAACAACAGCAAAGGCATCAAGATTAAGTTAGCTCTCAAGTGAAACTTGGATCTTTTTTTTCCCCCCCAACTCCCACTTTGTTTTCCAGGCTTCTCAATTTGCCACACAAAAACAGCACTGGTGAACAGGTGAAGAGCGACTGACGTCGTCTACCTGGATTTGTGCAAAGCATTTGACACTGTCCCGCATGACATCCTTGTCTCTAAATTGGAGAGACATGGACTTGATGGATGGACCACTCAGTGGATAAGGAACTGGCTGGATGGTCGCACTCAAAGAGTTACAGTCAACGGCTCGATGTCCAAGTGGACACCAGTGACGAGTGGCGTTCCTCAGGGGTCAGTATTGGGACCGGTCCTGTTTCACATCTTTGTCAGCAACATGAATAGTGGGATTGAGCGCACCCTCAGCAAGTTTGCCAACGACACCAAGGTGTGCGGTGTGGTCGACATGCTGGAGGGAAGGGATGCCATCCAGAGGGACCTTGACAGGCTTGAGAGCTGGGCCTGTACAAACCGCATGAAGTTCATCAAGGCCAACTGCAAGGTCGTGCACGTGGGTCGGGGCAATCCCAAGCACAAATACAAGCTGGGCGGAGAATGGATTGAGAGAAATCCACTGTCTTTCAGCTCCAGATCTCTCCTGTCATATATGAGTGACTGGAGAACCTTATTTAAACACTTTAACCACAAGGTCTAAGACTTGTTTCTTTCTGTGCCTTCTCTCCATACCCATGAATCTGGCATTCTTCACTGTATATGAGCCTAGTCTTTGCAGAAGAGGTGTTAGAAATGTCCCCTTACAAGTCACTTACAATACCATCACTATGCACTCCTCACAAACGGCAATTTGAATCTGTTCCTAATAAGGACAGAAATCAGGGTGGCTTTCATTTCCTGCACAGGTAAGAATTTACTAAGGCAGCAAAATTCCCAAAGAGTAATACACATTTCACTTCAAAAGCAGTACACAGGAAGGGCACAGGTCTTTAGTGCCAGGTCTCAGATGAGTCATGGAATAAACATCTCCCCAAAGGCAATACCCCTGCCAATCAGGTGATGCATAACAACTGCAGCACACAGTGGCATTCACAGCTCCCCAGCCCACTACAGAACACAGTGAGTGTTCAGGACTCACTTTCAGGAGCACAGAAAGGACAAAGCAGTGTCCTGGGGTGATGTTAAGCAGCAGATAATCTAGCATGGCACAAGATTGGGACCTTACTTTTGCGGAAGAAACAGGCAAGAAAACAAGGCAATCTTTTCCCCATGAGCATTTACTGATTTGCATAAAGATGGGAAGCTGCTGGTACAGTTTCTGTGCCTGAGAACCCTTTTCACAGCACTTTATTGTTGAGTTGGACACCACTGCTACCTCGTTTAAATCAAGGAAATCTGAAGTGTTAAGAACATCATAGCTCCACAAGGTGACCCTTGGCTGTACATTACAAAGTGGACAGAGAACTTTTTGCAATCCCAATTGAAATACCCATTCCCAGCATCTCAGTGTTCTCCCCTTCTGTAACATCAGCAATATATTAAACATACATAGCTCCCCATCTCACATTAGGTCTTTTGAAACGCATTCTAAAAATGCAGTCACAGTTATTCAGTTTCATACCCCATACCAGACACCTAAAAGTCAGGCATTATGGCACCTAAACTATACACTGGAAGCAAATCCTACAGTATAACTAAGCTTCCATTAGAGGGGTGGGGAGGAGAGCAAAACAAAAAAAAAGCTTGCAAGTTCTTTTCAACCAAGTTCACAACCAAAACTACAGACAAATCACATGTTTAGTTTCAACAAAAACATTAGCAGGAGGCAGATGCTGACTGGACTGATAGTTTCCATTTGTTTATTTAACAGTCATGCACTGTTACCAACGTTAGTCATTTGGTTCCTATTCTCCCCCCTCAACTGCATTGTTTTAAGGCTTATCAGCAATTCTACTTCTGTATCATTGGCCATATTTTTGAACTTATGTCTATGATTCCCCATAAAGAACCTTTTGGGGGGGGGTTTTGTTGGTTTTTTTTTTTTTTTTAAGCACTCCTTGATTCCGAGGTCCACCTGAATTGTTAATAATCATGCAAAAAACAATCGTCCTTAGGAACGCAGTTTTAATCCTGGGAAGCAAAAACAGCGTAACTTAGACTTCTCTAATAATGGACTAGTAAAACTTAAAAGTTGCAGGATCTGCAAAGCCTTTATTCAGCAATTCTAGAGCAACAGGGTTTACCTTATTCTACCAAACAGCTCCCCACCCACTCCCATCCCAATCTTATTTGGAACAGCAACCAGTACAATTCCCACTCAAACCTGCACAGTTTCATAAAGGAACCAATTTGTGAGAGATTTATCAAGCAAACATTCAGCATCCTGGATGCCACAATCACATACCTCCCAGTCCACTGCAAGATGCTACTGCTTCTCTTGCTGCTCTTTTATAAGACAAATTGCTCTCCTGGTGCAGTGACCATCTTACTTGCTGCTTACTGGTGCCTCTAGCCTTTCAGCATTCCCAAAAGAGAGAATAAATAAGCTACAGGTCATCCTACGAACTGTTACCGTTTTACAGGGCTAGTCCAGTATAAAACTAGATATTTGGAGTATCTAAGTGAGGCAAATAGAACAGACTTCACTTCATTAATTTATTTCTGTAACTTCTGTCCACACCACAGAGAACAACTGCTGATGGCAAAGGGGGGGAAGCTGGGGGGTTGACAGGAACACACGTAACACACTTCCATAGAACAGATGAGTCCTAAGTGGTTACTCTGGTTTTGATATTCAGTTGCAAAGGAAAGCTAACCCAGTAGCTCTTTAACTGTTGCTTTCTTCAGTTGCACCAACAAAGTAGAACAGGTTTTTGCCTGAACAGCGGATTTCCAGCTTTTCAGTCACACCAAAAATAATCTGAATTTGCCGTACAGTCCATATGAATTTTTTTTGCTAGATGTACATAGAATGCAAAAACAACAACAGAACTACTCATATGCAGGCTGCAGCAAAGAGACTTGTAGCTCAAACTCGCAGAGCACTTTACCAGAGGCAACAGAGCACATCCTATTCCCACTAGCTATTCTCATTTAAATATCATCTCCAGGCAGCTATTAACAAGAAAATCATCCCTGGGATGTAGCTGCTCCCAGCTCCCCAGTTATTACTAGAGGAATCCAGTGCAATGGAAAGCATTAGGTTTTCTTCTCCACAAAATAGTTTCTATTTACAAACTACTTATGCCTATTTGTGAATCTTTGGAATCTAGAGCACTGTAGCAATGCAAACTCTTCACAAATTACAAGCAGCTCCCAGTATCGGCACAAAGACTGCACCGTCTCAGGAAAAGGTACAATTCCAACTCATGCAGCATTATTATTTAGCGAATTTGATTGCAGCAGCTGTACAATGATGCATCTCGATTGCTATCTGCTCTAAATATGGAACATACTGGAAACTACAGTCTCCACTGGCCACACGTGGCATTAAAAAAGCAGGTGGCAATAGTATCCTGTTTTATGCAAATTAATTAGAGCCCTCAGATTCCTGGCAAATGGCCAGAGCTCCCAGACAGACAAAGCCTGAAGGTTTCCCAGAGGAAAAAAAAAAAATGACCAAACTAGTTTTTGGACAGGCAATAATACGCTCTAGCATGATACCAAGTCTAACAGAAAAACCCAGAAGCAGTTAAAGCAGAAATGTAATCTAAATTAGGACATTAGTAATTAGGTCAAGCTAATACCAAAACCATCACGCAAATGTTATGAAGAGGCCAGCAAGGCCTCTAGGGGCTGAGGAAGACACTTGAATGGTAGAAAGTTAGCTAACTGTAATTAGTGATTATGAACAAAAACTTTCTTCCAGATTGACCCATTTAAAATAAATAGAAGTTCTTTAAAAAGATATGCATAAATTTAATCCATGCAGGACTGAATTTGACAGAAAAGATTCTTAAAGGGTTTTATACACAGAAACACTGAAGATAGCAAGTACCTATTTCACATCCAATTACTAAACTGTAGAGCTTATTTAATCTCTGCAACAGATTAAAGCTTCCGCCTTAAGGTTCATAAAGAACTTCATGACCGCATAAAGACAGAAGCTATAAATGCTTTAAGTTACCAACTTATCTAGTAAAAAAGAAAAAGTCAGAACACCATGTCAAGTGGGATACAGTTCAGAATGACTGCACATTCTCCAATAAGTGATAAAACAAATATACAGATAGTGAAAGAAACCACAGAGAAAGTCCATTTTCATCTGTCATCAGACTTGAAATCTTAACACACACACAAAAAAAAAAAATCAGACTTGATTTTCAGAAGGCTGGGACTTCTCAATAAGCTTCAGCATTTGAACGTACAATTGACTAGCCACTGAGTACTGAACACCGTACCAAACCAACACTGCCTTAAAAAAGAATTAAGCAAATACCTCCTCTGATTTTCCTCAACCTCCGGTATTCATCCAATACAGCCACTTCAAAAAAAACTTCTCTATATTCACACTCCTCTTGAATCTGCACACTTTGGTTCACCCCTCCAATAATCTCTTTCAACGGACTTGAATAATTATCTATTTTTATCACACCTTTGTAGCAACCTTGACATGCCATCCACCTATTTCCCTGATGCTTTTTGACTAATTTCATTCTATTCCCTAATCCGCAAATGCTCGTCCTGAGCCGGTCCATATGGCCACTACATTACTGTGCTGTCTGCACTACTGGGTCAGGCCAATGGTCCATCTAGCCCAGTACTGTCTGACAGAGGGGATACAAAATACTACTTAAGAGAGAGCAAAGCAACCACAATAGATACCTGACTCTCTCTCCTTTGTTACAGGACACCAACTAGAAAAACCTGTCATTGAACTGATACGTTCCCCTCTAAAGGGAAATTCTAAAGTATGCTATGAACACATTTTAAACAGGCTTACTTGTAGAACAGACTGCTAATTAGAAATTATCTACCAAATATTGCATTATTAAGACATGACATATGTAAATGCTTGGTTCAGCCTTGTTTTTTTAGCTTTACTTTAGGTTTGTACAGAGCCTACTAATGGCAGTACAGATGCCAACACTTCTGGAAAACACAGAGCACTCATCATTCACAGGCTTTCAGAGACACCTGAAACTTCAGATTGGTCATGAGAAGCTATAAAAATTGGCCAGTTAGAGGAAGAGGGAGAAAAACTGAACATTCTCCTGTGTGGTCTTAAGATTTTGTCCTCAATATTTTGTCGTCCTACAGTGTGTTTGAAGTTTCAGTCACAGAAGTGAGTTGATACCACAGAAAGTACAAAGCGGCTGCCCCTTCAGAGTCTAGACAATTTTCTTCTAAATCATCAGCATGTCTAATTCAAGACTGCCATTACCATCTCACTTACAACATTCCATGCCTTTCTCAACTAATCACCAAATTTCCCCAAATTCCTAAACTCGCTATGCAAGGTGATATTTCCACTAACTACAATGCAATGCCCAAGTTGTGTCAATACCTGACATGGCTTCAATAGTAAGTGTACCCATAACTACTCAGGATACATTCTAACAAGATGGAGGTCTGTAATTCTTATTTTAAGTGAAGGATAAGTAACTCCCATTACTCAACAACTTTAAACTAGGTAAAGGCTATTGAAAGACATCCCTCAGTCTCATTTAGTCAGCTAAACTTACCAAAATCATCTTTTACTGTTACCAGATCCCAAATTAGATTTCTTCAAAACCATGAAGATGACTTGGAATCATGGAGTCTAAATTTATTCATCAAACTGGGCACAAGCCTCCCTCTATGAAGGGGCCAGCAAGAAGTATGTCTGCATCTGATGTATTTTATAAAAAGGACATTGAGACAGATTTGGAAGCATTACAGATCTTTTGCTGAATTCCACTCACTCACCAAGAGTAAAACCACGCATAATCACCAAGACAGCTGACTGTCCAACTTACTATGATTTTTTTTAAAAAAACCTACAAGCTTGACCCAGCTAAAGCCACAGACTTACCTATCATCTATACTGTAAATGGACAGAAGTGACTGAACTAGGATAACTGTAGCCAGAGGTTTACTTACTGGGAACTTACTAAGAAAGACTGCATATATTAAGAAACACACAATATTCAGTGATGCTCTAGAAACTATTTGGTTACTCTCACTTGTTATCAGCATTGATAAGTTTATATAGAAAATAAATCCTAGCATTCTCTAAAAACATACAGTAAGGTAATAAAAACAATGCATTGTTATGAGGACATTTATGGAGCATTTTTATTACTGTAATACATTTAATTCTATCCACATTAGCTTTGGGGGTTATGTACAAGAAGATACATGCAAAAAAAGTCTGTGACCAGATATGAAAAAAGGGGAATTTCTGCTTCATAAAAATCCACTGTGCCAGTGTTTCAGAAGCATTCATACCAAATTAGAAACCTGTTGTATCAGCAGGCGATGCCTCTAGCTTTCAATACGAATAATGATAAAAGAGTTTATAGTGCAGAAACCATGGCAATGGAGACACGATGAAAAGAACAGAGGGCACATGAGCAGAAGGCAAACAAGTGGCAGTCCTGACATTTATCTCATACTTGTTCTATAAAACAAGCCAAGTGGGGTTGGGGAAGAAGGTTACTTTTGAAAGAAGAAACAAAGAAAATAAACAGTAAGAATTTTTTAAAGTTATGTTGATTTTTGTCTGTGGTTTTAGTAAAGTCTGGCAGAAGTGAGAGAGGTGACAAAGTTTTTAAAGTAATTTTAGTCTTTGCTCCTCAGATGCTGTTATTTTTCCTCCAAAGGTGATAAAAACAAAGATTTCTCTCTCATTTGCACTTCATCACTAGGGGACTCTTGGTGAGGACCTCATAATCCATGAACAGAATCAGAAACAACAGCACATTCTCCTCACCAAAGAGACAGAACACTAAAAAAAAGTCCCTGCAACACAGACTGAGGAAAAAGAAACAGAACTGAAACAAATAACCGAACCTATATTATAGTCAAGAGAACAGTTAGAAGTGCTAAAGCTTTTTAAAACAAAATTGGCTTAGAGCAAGGCATGACATTTCTTTAGAGAAGAGCAGAAAGTCTAGAAAATCTGTTGTCTCTCTATACACTGGTCGACTTGAGACCTGAGTAACTTCTGGGATGAAGTCCCCAAACTGAATTACACAAACACCACAGAGAAAGACAACAGTTGTACAGTCATCTGCTTGAAGCATAGCAGAATTTTGCCAGCATATCCATTTCCCACTGCAAGCCTAATAATGCAGCATAGTTACCCCTGCACATACAGCATTCATTATGAACAACACACTTGTCAGTGAGAGCCCTTTATTTACTGAAAGACAAAGATACTCAGTGACCTAAGTTTTATATATAAACAAGAAACTTGCAATAATTTGGAAACAAGACAACACTGACATATGGTACAAGACAAGCCCTTTTAAAATGGAGTAGACCAGAAACTCCACCCAGAATTTTAATCTAGAAAAGATTTTGCAGGACCTCCTGTATTTCCAATGCAAGTTGTATAGCGTTCAGAACAGAATTCTTTCTCTACACCTGAAAACTTCAGATCCTAAAAATCTTCTTTGACACTAGTAGCACAGTACTGTAACTAATTTTATTTATATACAGATATGTTTTTAAGTTTTGCCATTTGGTGAATTATTTCTACTACTCTATCTAAAGTTTCTTCATTAGTAGGAGGTCAACTTGTCTTTCTGTTTTGCTATGAAAAACACACAGCTATTTTAAGTTAGTAACAGATCCCACACTAAGCAATTTATTTTTCCATTCTATCATCTTCTCCTACCAGGAGGTTTTTTATTTTAATAAATTGAAGGAGTTACTGCTGCCCAAAGTCAATTAAAAATATAATTCACAATGCATGAGCAATATATACCCATAGTTTACCTTACTGTCTGTCAGAAACGTCACAGAACAGATTAATACCTGAACAAGAATGTGCTTTCAAAGTTTTTCACAGAATAAAAAGCTTCTTTAAAGCCAGTGTTTTCCTTCTCAATTTTAAGAAGTGCTGAAATACACAAAGCCATATCAAACATGGGCTGAAAAACTAGGTTCTCTGAGAACACTGACCAAAACAAAGCAGATCATAGAATGGTTTGGGTTGGAAGGGACCTTAAAGATTATCTAGTTCCAACCCCCCTGCCACAGGCAGGGACACCTTTCCACTAGACCACATTGCTCATCCAACCTGGCCTTGAACACTGCCAGGGAGGGGACATCAATTTGATCAATTTTTTTGATCAATTTGTTAAAATTTTGATCAATTTGATCAATGTGAATATTTCTAAGAGCAGAATTTCCAAAGACAATAAAATGAGGCTACTAGGTTTTTGATGCATGCTAGACGTGAGCTCACTAAGCACTCTGTTATACTGCTGGACAGAGAAAATGTTATAGGTGGTTCTCAGATCCAAGATTTAACACTGATGGACTGAACAAGTTATTTGCCCAAGTAATCAGGTCTACAGAAGCTTAAATTTCTTTAATAAGCAGTAGGTCAGTTACCGTGCACTTTAGATTTTTGACCTCCTGAGTCTTTCACGTATAAAGCAAGACCCCCTCTTAAATCCTTAAAGATGAGGAATATCAAGACAGCACTTTGGGCTTCCCTTGACTCTCCATCACAAAGAAATTCACCATAACCTCCATATGCTACAGTAAGCTTGAAAAGCATAATTAAGAACAATACCTTTGCTCAAGAATAAAAATTAGGTCAGCTAGCCTCCCCTTTTTAAAAATAAACTCTTCACATTTGAGGGTGGTTATGCTATGAAGAATAAGTATGTAAAAACACCTTTCGACACAGATTTGCCCAGCCCTCCTTCCACTCTGGTATAAAGATGTCTCATTTTAGTGCTCAAAAAAATCCCCCAAATACCGTATGCCTCCTCCTTTCAAAGTAGGAGCAGCAAGCTAGCTGATTTCTGCTAACGCCGCTGAGGTAGTGCAGTTATGAGTCACCAAACTGAATGAAACCCAATAGGAGGGGATATGTTTGGCTTAACCCCATTAGTAACAACAGATCACAGCATAATTTTCATACCGCCAAACTGAACCTGCACACACATGAGTAAACTTGCTCTGAAAGCTACTGGGAAACAAACTACCAGAAAAGCCACAGCTAAGAATCACTTTCGCATATAAAAGTTAAATCTTTTCTGCATACATGCACAGAAAAGTAAGTACACCATTGCTAATCAATACTTCACATGCCTTAAATTCTGATCAGCGTGATTTCAGAGGTATTAATTGACAAAACGAAGCGGTCACAGCAGAGGCAGAACTCGATGACGGATGGATGAATATTGCTTGGTAGGGAGATCTCACATCCCAGAAAGCTATCTTAAAAAGTCAGCTTAACAGTTTTTACAAAATAAGAAAAAAGACAGAAAACAGATGCTTTCTGTAACAAAATCTATGAGTTTGTTGGCTGGTTTGATTTTTTTTTAAGTATTCCAGTTTTAATGAAACCACAGAACATCAAGACATCTCCTTCCAAATTAGTCACCAGTAGTTGATATGTTTTCCCAGGACTCAGAGAAATCAACGGACCTACTTTTTTTTTTATATTGCCCAAAAATTTGTATTTTGTTCTCACATAATCCAGGTAAAGTGTCCTTACTACCCAACTATTGGTTGTTTCATGACAGCCATCAACTGACTACTTCAGCTCTGATAAAATAACATCGTGCAGGAGCATGAACTTCAGCCTCCCACATCATAGGCAGGTGTGCTGCAACGGTTGGAGAATCTTCTCAGAGAGGTCAGGGATGTTGTTTCACTTGCAGAAAAAGTGAAAACACAGTTTCAAAAATTTCCAGGGCCAGAAACTCTTCTACTGAAGATCCAGGAGGATGCAGTCCACAGGTCAAATTCTCCAGACCTCTTAAATCTAAAATTAAGGATTCTCTGAATCAAGCTGAATTTTTCGTTCCTCTCTCATCCAAAATGGAGCAGAAAATTAATCCCAGGATCAAGGAGCTTTTATATTTTTAACTATTCTGCTGAACCTCTTTCCACTGCTGCCATAAAATACACCTCCAGTACACCACTCAAAAGACCATGCTAGAAACAAAGTAAAATTTAACACGCTCATGAACAATTTCCCCTCACACAAGTGTCCTAAATCGTAAACTATTTAACAGAATTTCCTTTTGAACCTCATGTCCATATATCTAAGCACTGGGTTTTGTCAAGGACAATTGTCAAGGGGACTCTAAGTAACTCAAATCACTTTCTCATTCTTGAAGCATCCATGAAACCTCTGATCTGCACTTCATTTTTGCCAGCACTGCAATTCCTCTGTACTAAGACTTTCATCCAAACAATTTAGAGCATTACGTTGTTAATACAAAAATATTCAAAGAATAAACATTTATCATAACCCAAGAAGATAACATTAAAAAACATTAAACAGGCACAACACACATACATATTTAGTGACCATTAAAACCTGCACATAGCAAAGAACACTACTAACAAAATAACCAAAATCCAAATAGCATTTAAAAAACAGTATGCCTTTTGTGTCAACTTTCCTTGTTACGGAGCTTTATACTACTACACGCTCTCACTTCCTGGTTTGTCAGAAACCACAATGTTTTAAAGTCAAAGGTGCTCACTAAAAGGAAGAAGGAGGAACGATGAGTATTTTTAGAGATGTTTTGAGACCTTTGATAATAGCAGAGTATCTTGGTAAACTTAAAGACAGATTTTCTCCTAACGTTTAGTATCCTTCAGGAAGTAAACATTAACAACGAGCCTAATTGTTTTAAATGTGGCCCAAGAAGTTCAACAGTATATATTATGTTTGCAGTTTCGACATGAAAAGTTGTCTCCTCAATTTTTAAGTGAGATCTGGTATGAAGCATTAAATACATTCACACTGTATTCAAAAAATAGCAGCTGACTACCTAACGCATTAATAAAAAAAGGACATTGAAACCACGTTCTACTCTTCTCAATAAGAAGAGTAAGTAAAGCATTTGAATAAACTGCTCCCTGACACCCCACCCCCTGTAGACAGAACGTGAAAGTTCTGCCTACTTCCAAAGCAAATGGGAAGCAAAAAGGGAGATAAACATCTTCATGGGAAAAGTTGTTTTGGCTTAAAACAACAACGTGTGTGTTTTGATGACAGTTTGAGTTACTAAATCAACATTTAACTTTCTTGTTGAGTACACCTGTTGAATGTTTAAACATAACAATACACTTCTCAGCTCTAAATAAAGCAACAATTTCTCTGAGGCAAACTAAGGAGGATGCTGTTTAGAGCTGTTTTGAGTTTAAATGTATATATAGAGGCTCACATGCTTTATTTTCAGCTTTTGTGATCTGTAAGTAAGAAGAACCTAGCTGAAATCTAGTATGGTGAAAGTGTAAACCTGTAAAAAAACTACTGACAGAAAAATAACATCAAAAAAGCATGGGATTCTTCTGCACACATATGCTGTTCTTTTCACTCATGCCCCAAAAGGCCATCAACTTACCAGATTAAACACAGTTTCGACTATGTCTCTGTTGGACACTTCACCAACTTCCACCAGTCCTGTCAGCACAGCAAATTTCATCTTGATACCTCGGATGGGGACTCCTGGATTCAAAGGCTGCAGCACACTTCCCCCTTCAGCAACATTTCCTTCTCTTCCCGCTCCTCCTCCGCTACCTCCTCCTCCTCCTCCATCGTCACCTGTTGGCTGAACTTGTTTGTCTTCACTCGCCATGGCTAGTTCACTTCAGGTTACAACTTGAAACGCCAGCAGCAGGCTCGTCGCTCCGGAAAGGAGTGACTTGGGCTCCCGGCGGCCCACTCCGCCGCTTCGGCTCCGGCTCCTGAGGAAACCCGCGTCCGGCGGGGGAAGGAGGCAGGCAGGCAGGGAGGACGCGCCCTCGGAGTCCCAGCTCTCTCCTCAGCAGGAGGCGTCTGTCAGCAGTTCTCTGCCCTAAGGCAGGTATTTACAGCCCTGAAGGACATCCCGAGATATTTTTCAAGTCGCGAAGAGCCAGGCGCTCCCCACACGCCCCAGGGTCCCACCTCCAGCCAGCGGCCCCCGGCCCCTGCCCCGCGCCGGGTAGGCGGCAAGGGCCGCGGCAGGAGCGCTCACGCCTCTCCCCGCGGAAGCCCTGGCTCCCCCGCAGACCCGCCGCACGGTGAGAGCCACGCTCCCAACACGCTCGTGAGGGGTTTAATTTTTTATTTTTTAAGGGAATACGCCCCTCCTTCCCGCCCGGCTCCTTGTCTGCCGCGTCTCCGGGCTCCTGCCCTTGTATTGCCGCTGCCCCGGCTGCCGCCGCGGACAGGTGCAGCGACCCGCCGCCGAGCAAGTTCGCACTCACCGCTCGCTGCCCGGCGCCGCCGCGGAGGGGGCGCGGGTTGCCCTGACGCCCGGCTCCGGGGCCGGGAGGCGGCTGCTCTGCCCCGGTTGCGGAGGGCGGGCTGCACAGCGCCGGCTGCTCCTCTCTCCGAAGGCGCCTGAAGTTTCAGCCGTTGCCGCTTCACGCCGCGGTCTCGATTAGCCCCATCTCTTCCTGCCGACGCTACCGCTCTCTGCCGCCATGACAGCGCTGAGCCCCCGGAGCGCTGCCGGGCGAGGAGCCGTGCGCCTGCGCGGCCGGGCGCGGGCGGGGCGGGCCGCCGCCGCGCGGGGCGGGCGCCGCCGTCTCGCGCACGCCCAGGTGCGCCAGGTGAGGGGCGCGCGTGCCCGCCCGCCTGCCCGCCCAGGGCACGGGCGGGAGAGGGAAGGGCGGGAGCCGCGCGCCCGGCGCGGGAAGCGGTGGCGAGGCGGGAGCGCCCCGTCCTCTCCCCTGCGCCTCACGAGCTGCCTCAGCCCCGCTCCGTGCCCCTCGCCCGGCCTCCTCCGGGGGCGCCTTCGGTGGGGCGGCTCGGGCGGCTCACCTGGGGAGATCCAGTGCCTGTGGGGGTCCGGCTGGTCCCAATGCTGTGTGCAACACCTTGCCCCAAACTTTCTTGGACTGTTCTGTAACTGTTCGAAGTCTACCGCTCCTGAAGCAGTTTTTCTTTCGGGGGCTGCCTGTTGGTCTGGTGGGGGTTTTGTAAGAATAAAAGAAGCCGTACGCGAACAGCAGAACCGGCGTGCAGGAGCGAAACTCACTGCGCGCTCTGCGCTCACGGCCCCACACCGGAGGCAAACCGCAAGCGGGCGGCACAGCAGGTGCCCTTGCAGGGAGAGGAGGGGAGGTTTGAAGGCTCCCGCTACAGCTCCTGCCGCCGTAGGGAGGAGCGGGGCGGCTGCCCCCCCGCCCCTTACCCCCGTCAGTAGCGATCCTGGGGTGGCGGGTGAGACGCTTCCCCACCCTAACTTCCAGCCCGGGCGGGCGTCCTTCCTCCCCCTCCTCATTCTCCTGCGGGGAGCGCAGGGGGCGCGAATGTAGGTCATGGGAGACACCGCCCAGATTTAACAGACTGAGGTAAAAGGGCTGCAAGAGGAGGGAGGAAACCTCGCCCTCTTCCTTCAGGTTAAAAGCCTTTGAAGGTAACGCTGGTTCTTTCGGGCTGGCGTCGGAGGCAACTCGGTTTCCTGAAGGCCTTGCCGCGTCCCCAGGGCTTGCCCCCGAGCTGGGCGGTGGCGGCGGCTCGGACGGGGCTCCTCGCAGCAGCCTGGCGGGACGAGACGCTCCTGTCAAAGCCCAACAGGGCCGGCCCAAGGCCCGACGCGGCCCCTTCGAGCCGCCGGAGGGCTGGTGTCACACCCGAGCGGCGGCCCCCCGCCCAAAACGCACTCCCGGTTCCAGCGAAGGGGGCGGCAATGTTAAACACCGGCGCCCCTCAGCCCCCGCCGAACACCGAAGTCCGCTGGCAGCGTGGCCGTGTCCCGAAGTGGGGCGGTCTCGTTCCCGGCGGGCGGGCGGAGGCGCGGCCTACCCTGCCCGCCCTCCCCGCCCCTCGGCCGGGCTCCCGCACCGCGGGGTGGCCATTTCCAGCGGGCAGCTGCCGGGTAAGCGGCGGCGGTAACCCTGTCTGGTGGCCCAGCGGCGGGTCGGGGGGGCCGCGGGCCAAGGGGGATTTCCCGTCGTTGCTCGGCCGGGGCGCCAGCAGCGCCTGGCCATGAAGAGGGAGCGGAGGAGCTGAGGTGGCGGGGACGGTCGGTCACCGCGGAGCGAGCCTGTGACTACCGCTGCACGGAGGGGAAGGCCGGGCGGGTGGGCCCGGCCCCCAGGTGCCCCCCTGGCACCGCTGCTGCCCCGGGCGCCGTTCCCGCAGCACCGGCCTCCTCACATCCCCCTCTTCCCTTGTCCCTCCGTCCGGCTTCTGTCGGGACTTGCCGTGAAGGTGAACTAGTAATGCCGACAAACTAGTAAATGTCGATCAAATCGCATCCGAAAGTAAGTTGTATGCACGCTACGAAAGGACGAGAGCCACGTTTTTAAACGCGGGGACCAGTCTCTGGGTGCAATAACTGTACCTGCCATTGCGTGCACACGTTTGCACATGCAAATCGTTAGCTAAATATCCCATCGGTAACCTCCACGTAAAACTGCGGGTCCTGCTTCCTGGTAGTTGTAAAGCGTGAGAATTGGTGCCCTTTCTGTGCTTCCTTCTAAGGTGACTTGAGCTACAAACATGCTACAGCTGCAAGGAACCTTTTGTTTGAACTTTTAAATGAAACTATTTGATATTAATCTTAATATCTGGTAATAAAGAATTAAGAGGGTCTGCTTCTCCCAACTCTTCATTCAAGGAGTCTTCAATTCTGTACTTTGAATGAGACTGCTTATGTTAATAAGGATTATACATCCTGTAAGGACTGCAGGGTCTCATACCAGCTGATCAACAGACAGGCAAGTGTATGAGTTTTATTAACAAAGTATCTGTCTTCGTTTAGCCCGTACCCAGGGCTACACAATAACCAGTTGTTCTGTCACCCAATCTCCCCTCCCCAACTGAGAAAGGGAATTGGGAGAAGGAGGAAGACTCATGGGTTGAAATTTAAACAGATTTAATAAAATAAGAAAATCTATATCAATGCTAATACAAAGGACACAAAGTTATACTTAGCCCACAGAGTGGTGGCAAGTCCCTCCAGGGATCACAATCACTGAAGAGAACAAAAAGTCCCCCTATCCCCAGCAACCTTTCCCATTTATAGTGAACATGACATTAATGTTACAGAATACACCTGTGGGCCAGCCTGGGGCAGCTGCCCTGGCTTTCACTGCTAACAGCCTTGATCACCATACCATGGCTGGCCACAAACTGAAACAAAATGTAACAGAAAATTGATTCTGTAATTTTATCCCCAGGACCCCAGGTACGGTATCACAGCAACATGACAGCATCAAAGTTTTCCAAAGGAAGGATCATTTCAGGGATGTGGGCATAACTTGTAGATAGACAGATAGACATAGGAAAAAAAAATATATCTACATTTTAACATATCACAAATATGATTAACAACCTCTGTGATATAAAAAGCTGTCATTTATTTAATTCTACGGAGTGAAAGCAAATGAATCTTTAAATTTCTGTGTTTTGAAATCTGACTCTAGTGAAACTCCAAAGAGGCCAACAGGTGTTGTGTCTGGGAAATAAAAATTACGCCTTATTCTTGATATTGCACCATGTTTGGGACAGAATTATTTGCATGTATGCCTCCCTGACTGTGTTTACACAAAAAAAGGTACAAACAAAATCAAACCACAGTTTTTCTGGAAAATGGCTTTCCAAAGTGATATGCAATGTTCCTAATAAGCATGCTAAAGAAGATTGTAATTATTAAATATTAACTATTATTCTAACTGGATATATTATTATTAAATAATATTTTAACTTGTCTGTGGCCTGATTTGTGAATGCCATACTTCGTGTGTGTTGGTGTCAAATTTCCCATGGTTTTGGGTCAAAAAATAAAAGACGCTCTAGAACATGTTCCATTATAATGCTTGTTCTCTTCCTACATAATTTTCTTACATTGTTACTTTTATCTATTGAATGTATGTCAAGACTAGAATATTTCATAGATGCTTTCCCATTTGAATTTCCAAGTCCTAAGAAAGGAGTGAGCTCCTTTTTTTTTTTTCTTCATCTCCCTTAGTTACATACATACATTATTAGGAAGAGATTATAATCTCTAATTTGAGTAGCAAACATCTGCAGTTTCTTCCTCAGAATTAGAAATGTTTAGAACTGTAATGTTGACACGTTCCATCTCTACAAAGCTACAATGAGCTTGTGTGGTTATACACATGCTGTGTAATCTTGACATTTTAATCTTAGTGTCTCCTGACATGAGCGTTTTAGATTTCTCACATCTATTGCTTGAGCTTCCCTGTCTTTCTATGAGTCACCTGTAGTTTCCTGAAGTATTGTCTTCCCTCTTAAAAGGAAGATATAATTTTTATTTGAGCCTTTAAACTGGCTAAGTATGCATTTTTGCACATCAGTTTTACCCGCCTGCTTTTAAGTATTCCCTGCCTCCATGGCTGGCCTTTAGCTTTAAGCTCTTCGTCAGGCTATCTATCCACCACCGGGCAAAAGCAGAAATGAATGTTTGGAATTTTTTTCTGTACCTAGTGACTTGGAGTACAAGTTCTACTTGTGGCCTCTCCTGTTATCTGCATAGAATGCAACATTTGTTGTTAATCTTTTTCTGCTTTCTTCTTTGTTTTAACATCACATTAGAAAAAAATAAACAAAAGAAAATGAATTGCTAAAATCCAGCTTAATGGATTTTAGATGTTTTCACCCAAAATGCATACTCCAATAGCCAGCAAATCCAGTTTGCCAGTGAAGACAGCACTGTCACGTTGAATCCTGTCAGGTCTTCCTATATTTTCTTACAGATAAATAAATACTTCTTGACTGGTGTTGATTGTTAAAGGCAGTGGGGTACGTGCATCAGTCAAGGCCGGTGATGTTCAGCAGACTGCCAGTTTCAGGTTCCAAAGACAGTTGTTTTAATTTGATTTTTCAGCCAGGTAAAACCAACATTAAATTATCCAGGTGATCTGTTCTCCATTTGGGCTGGTTTTATGTTCAAGCAACCATGGTAGGTGCCAAAAACCCACCACAGAAGATTTGGAGAAATAGACTATGTTAGATAAAAGTTATTTAAAGTATAGCTGAGAATTGGGAGTAAAGCCTGTCTTACTCCTTTGCCCTGAGCTTCCCAAGTGTGGTTACAAGTTTAATGCTGGTTCTGCCTTCTGCAATCAAACTGGAAGTGTTGAGCTAAGGGAACAAGAAATGACAGAAAGTTTTCTCTAAACCTTACAACCCAAAACAAAACCTCAAAGCATGGATTAAAAATGAACTTAAACCCCATATTGGGAATGAACTCTCTAAGATTTTATGGAAAGCACCAGTCTCTGAACTTGATTTCAAGAAAAATGTACTTTCTGTTTAAATAACCTTTTAAAGTATTGCCATGCGTGCTGGCTTAGAAGCTCTATTCAAATCTTCTGAACCCTCTATTCAGCACTGATCAGAACCCATTCGGGATGCTGTGTCCCATTCTGGGCTCCCCAGTACAAGAGATACATGGGCGTACTGGAGAAGGTCCTGCAAAGATGATGAAGAGATAAAAGCATCTGATGTAGGAGGAGAGGCTGAGAGAGCTGGGACTGTTCAGCCGGGGGGAGAGGAGACTTGGGGGTATCTTTTCAATGTGCATTCATAGTTAGTGAGGGGAGTGAAGTATGGCAGCTAAGGAGCAGACCCACTGCCAGCTTCATTGCTTCTGTTGCAAGAAGAGTAATTTTTGGCAGCTGGAGTCATTAACTTTTTTAATTGCTGCAGCTAAATCTGAACAGTGCTCAGGGACCGGATCTTTTACATAAAAAAAAAAATAGTTCATATAGGATAAGGAAGCAAGTGTCCATAATAACTCATAACTTCCTTCTGCTTACACAGTCCAAATGAATTGATGTGTTCAGTTTTGTTGGGGTTTTGGGGGGCCTCATGACATCCAGCAATGTCAGAAAAGGGTTTAAATTAAGTACATTTTCGCAATAAAATACTCTACCTTTAAGCAAAATGAGGGAAAAGAAATAATATACAATTTTATAACGTTTTATGACAAAATGCTCCTTGGTCTTGAGCACTGGATGAGAAGAAATGGCCTCAAATTGCACCAGGGGAGGTTTAGATTGGATATTACAAAAAATTACTCACTGAAAGGGTTGTCAGGCGTTGGAATAGGTTGCCCAGGGAAGTGGTGGAGTCACCATCCCTGGAGGTATTAAAAGCCATGTAGATGTGGTGCTTAGGGATATGGTTTAGTGATGGACTTGGCAGTGCTGGGTTAATGGTTGGACCTGATGATCTTAAAAGTCTTTTCCAACCTAAATGATTCTGTGATTCTATGATTAAGAGCTGCTTTAAAAATCCTTGACTAGAAATTAAAATCCAAATTTAAAAGCTGCTTATAAATACAGTTGACCTTAAAAATGAGAAGTCCTCCCTGTTTCTACAGAGAACGTAATACTTCAAGGAGCAATGTAATCCCAAAATGAAGATCAGCCTTGCCAAAAGAGGAAGTTTTCTTTTGATTAGGTGTGAAGGCTTTTGCAGTACATGTTAGATGGTATTACTTACTTCAGTGCATTTTTATACTGTGGAATTTTACTTTTTTATAATGTATTTTTTAAAATGCACATGGTGAATTTTACTCACTTTTGTTTAGAAGTGTAACCAGTGTATCTCTTCATTTGTCTGCATCACGTGCTCACGATTGGTGGATTACTGCTATCAGTGTTTTTAAAAGCATTGAATTAATTAATGAATGCTTAATGAGTCTCAGCTAGGTGGCATTAGAAAATGCATTCCCATTCTCTAAGGAAATTATGCTGGTACTGAGCTGAAGAAGCTGCTTTTGTTCATTTCTTCGGTTCCTTTAGCTTAGAAAGGACCTTCAAAATGTCAGTGTAATTCCTTACACTATGCAAGCCATGTCAGGAAATATCTCATCGTCAAAGAAAATATGAACTTTTACCCCAGCAAATTCTGAATAAACTTATGACACAACTCCTTGTGCGCTATTTTTAATGAGCACTCCTTACTTTTCCTTTTGAGTCAGACACCCTGGTTTTGTTAGCCTTTTTTCCACTCCCTTATTTGTACTAAAAGATGTAATTGTTGTTGTGAGTCCTCTTAAGAATCCAGTTTCTGGCAGCACTGTAAGACATGTTTACTTTGTTTTACTTTGTTTTCTGCTTTGGTAGTAAACCCTACACCTGTGTTTGGGCAAAACAGGTGTATGACATTAGCGTACAGAAAACACTACAAATAGTGTTTCTTCACTAAGGCCTTATTTACCGAAACCCGAGTTTAAATGCCACATTCATCAGATCTGATATCTGTACGCTTGCGGAGTGTGCTGGAGGGAGGTGACCTTGAGCCTGCGCTTCCCTGCCTTGCTGGGCTGGAACCCAACGATTCTGTGAGCTTGTGGAAGCAGCTGCTCCGGGCCCGGCAGCACCCACCCACCTCATTACACCCGGCTTGCACTGCAGTCGTTTCTCACGTACTGTTCAAACTCTCCAGCCAAACCTGGTTTTGCTATTTAAAAGATGAGAGTTCAACACACAGAGTCCAAAAGAAGCACAAGACCTAGAAATAGCTCCATATTAGAGTTTTGAGAAGGATTATAAGAGTTTTTCTGTGTAAAACTAGTATGATCTCAGAGGATGTTCTGAAATCCCCAACAAATTGCTTCTCACAAAGGCTGCATTAAGATCTGTGGAGTAAATGCAGTTATGGGCCTGTGCTACACCACAGAAAGGAATGAGTAACAAAAACTTGAAATATCATATATCATTATTACTATTATTATTATTATGGAAACAGCTCACTGTCGGTAGGTATTGTGATGCTTCAGTCTTTCAGCTCTATCGTGTAGTTACAACTACAAAGATTAGAGATACTCCTGTAATGAACACATAAGCTGTATAATCTCCTTCTGGCTTTTAGTACTTCTCTGGATCACAATGCTGAAGTCAAAACAGTTAGAAGAGAACAGACAAGCCTGAGGATTTCGGCTAAGTCATTGTTTCCCAGAGACTACACAGCAACTGGTGGTTACACGAAAAGAAAATTAGAGGGGGACTGTCTCTAAGAATTAATGCTGTATTTGTTTTTCTTCTTTTTAAATAGCTTTCATACATTTTGGATGCTGTATTAATTTTGGTTCACCTGAAACTTTTATATTATAACTACTAACTAAGAAACTTTTATTTTAATCTGCCACACATTTTTTTACTATCTTATTTTCTTTTCAATATAGCTCCCCCCGAAGAGATACTTGTGTAGGATTCAGAAGGAGGGAGAAAATTTCATAGGGCTGTGTGTAGGAGGATGAGCAGGACAAGGAAGAGGAGGTGATCTTCATGTTTTGGAAGGAAGGAGAAGGACTGCATCAAAATAGTGAGGTGAATGAAACAGCACAGAACAGCAGAAAGTGAAAGGAATGGGGACTGAGACTGTTTTAACTGAAAGAGGGATCAATGGCAGGGAGGTGTGCAGGGAGACAGTCCATACAGAGCAGTAAAGAATCAAGGGAATCAGTGATTTAGAACAGAATGAAAACAGAAAGAAAATGTTTAGAAGAGTGCAGCATCTACCAGGGTCTTCCAAACTGCAGTGTCTTTCATTAGAATATTATAATAGCCATGTACTGAGGAACATTGTTGTACGTATTTACTTACTTTAAGAAATCACAATAAACTAAAGTAATCAAGGATTGTCTGAGTAGATTAGCTGTGGTATTTTGCATATCAAGGCATTCAAACTGACTAGAAGGCAGCCAGGTGCTGGAAGACAGTAGCTTACTGTTAAGCATCAGGCACTGTGGAAGTTAGTATTTCTTGAAGATACAAATCTTTTGCATAATCCCATCTATATTAACCCCTACATCCTATCCCCACTACATTTATGAAACCAGAGATCCACCACTGATCCAATTACTCCAGTTAGCACCAACTGAAATAAAAAAAATTCGTACCTTCACCTCAAAATGCTGTGAGCATCTAGCTAACTCTGGGGAAAATAGGAGCTCCACAGAAAATCTGGAATCTGGCAGCAGGGGGTGGCTGTGGTATTAGTACATGGTAAAATTGTGACTGAACTTAAGAAATTAAATGAGCAAAGGTAGATCTAAACAATTTCCATGGCATTATGTCCATCTTGGTTTGGTAACACTTGACCAGATGGTAATAGATTGATAAGTGGTGCTACTGACGTTACAGCAATTAATCTGTTGAAAACGCCAATACGGAACACAAAGCCAGTCATGGCTATTACCTAGGTGAATACTCTGTGTGAAATTTATTTTCTTCATGTTAATAAGAGGTGAATTGTGGGACAAGTTGATTGAGCTGTGTAGTGACTTAAATGTGACGTCAAATTATCACCCAAAACTTGATTGTAATGTTACTAGTAAAAGCTAGACCACATCATCTCTGCAGCTGCCAGCCACCTGCTCACCTACCTAGGAGATAAGCTGATCTGTTTCTGTTAATGAGGATTAGCCACCATTACGGAAACTATTGATTTGCATACATACAGATAAATGAAATTAAACTTGTGATATGCTATTGTATTTTATTAATAAGTCAGCAGTATGCTAGCATTTGGAAAGCTTGCAGAATTTTGAGCCAGACTCTGATACGCTGCAGCCACGTTGTCCTGATTAAGTAGCTAGAATTATCTTTCATTACTGCTATCATCTACTGCGGAGTTTCACATAGGTACTTAAGGATTGTTTCACTGCACTGATACCACGATCCTGATAAATGTAAAAAGGCCCAAAGATCCAGAGTTTTTTCAAAACTTCGTCTAGTGCTTCTCATAAATCCTAAATTCACACAGAAATTTTCAAGAGAAAACATTCCTAGGAGACTTTGGTTTTCAAATGCGTGTCTGGAAGGCTAGAAAGATGTTCAGTAGGATTGTTTTAATCAAGGATCTGCATCAGATGAAGAAGCTGTATGCTTCAGATCAGAGAAAATTGATCCATTTAGGAATGGTCATTTTTCATATGGGAGAAGAAGAGAGATGGGAGAATGTTGCAGAAATAATCAATTGTGATTATCTAACAGCCGAGTAGACACTGGAAATCTTTAGATAGAGCTTCATAAACCGTGGTGCATGCCAGTGGTGGCACACAGACCGTTGCCGAGCCGCATGGCGTCCAGGAAAGAGCCGAGAGGTGCTGCTGCTGCGATGGTGGCTTTCAACAGCAACTTCAGCTATTGCACTTCTTCCTCCTCAGGCCTGGCCAGGGCCCCCAGAGCACACTGCCAGAGGTCTTTGTATAGGCCCTTAGTGAACCCTCCTTCGGCTAACACTGTGTGTGTGATCCACTTCCAGATATCTCATCTATATGAGGGAAAATTAACAATCTAGGCTATTCCACATTCTACAGTTCGATAATTCTGAGGTAAATTCATTATGCCCAAGGTGGATTTTTTTTTCAAGTATAACTAAAGTTGCACTACAATAATATTTTTTATTATTCTTAATTAAGACTCTTGCCTTTTTTGAATTATAATTTCTAATTACTCTGTCAAATTCACCACTAATGGGTTCCCTTCAGCTTAAAAAAGCTAGCTTTCTTCTTCATGTTTCCACTCCTTTGTTATGTTCTTATGAGCTTGCAAATCTGTAAGCACTTTTCTCCATTTGCAGGCCAATGCTGGGAGGTCAGGACGTTTATAAGGACCTGGAATTCCGAAAAATTCATTTTGTATTTTAGTTTTGATTATTGCCACTTAAGCATAATGACAACATCCATCCAGTTAAAAGTTCTGTTTCATTGGAAATTGCTTTTTTTTCAGTGAACCACTGCTAATCAAAAATGTATGAGCAATGCTTTCATAAGGAAAAAAAATAGTAAAATAGTCTCATAAGTAAAATAAAATAAAAAATGGAGAGTGAACAACTTTCTGTTCTAACGTGGCCATCTGTCATTTATAAAGACATCACCCCATTAACCTGTCTAATCAACTCCATTCTTTTTTCAAAGTTGGTTAAGTAAGTTTATGAGGAGAGGTAGATGTTCTCTTGATTAAATCTGTTGTAAAACGGCCTCCCTGGTGTTCTGCTTTGTGTGCATTTACACGTATAAAGGTAATTACAAGTACATCTCACTACTGTAAATTCCATGCTTGTCATATTACAGTACATGACATTTTCATTTCCTCCTGGTGAAAATGAAATCCGATATTTTCTGTTCAAGCAATAATGACCAATTAGAATTTGTTATTATTAATGTTTGTCCTAAAGTGCTCCAAGTCATGAGGTGGTTTCCTTGTAGGCAGTTGAATTTATAAGGTGGAAAAAAGGGGTTTGACATGGTGCTATACCACCTTCAACTGCTCCCTCTCAAGCCTGGTTATTCCTTCAACAAACTGGGAGATCCCTATGGAAAACCCACAATGTAGGGAAGAATATTACTGAGTTCCAGTTTAAAATGGAGAGTTGAAATAAGTGATTCTCCTCAGCAGAAATTTCTGAAGTCTGTCTCTGACCTTTCTCCCTGACGTTCTACTTTTATCACAGGGACCAGAGCTTAGCTCTCTTGCGAGTGCTCTGCAGAAGTCAGAGTCAGTTAAGTTGCACCAGTTCTGAGGCAATGTGGTCAGCTGTCTTCACAGGGATTTCCTCAGTGCCTTCAGATTCTACCAGAAATGGGGAAACTATTGGAAATGGACCCTTTGAAGAACTGCCTGAGGAATTAATTCAAATAACAGTGCTATACCCAGGAAGCACAATAGGAAGGCTTCTATAATATGCAGTCAAAGCTTATGTAAATAACTGAAATACTGAATATGTTTTGAATGTTTTACTAGTCAATTAGATAAGTTCCAAATAGGTTATATTTGCTAAAATGCCAGTTTTATCACTGCCAGTTTCAGCATTTGGGTAATTTTTTTTTATTGCCTGATTCTTCTTTTATTTAAAATAAAATACGTGTCCTAAAATCCTGAGATGAGTAGATTTACACATATGGAGAATTTTTTGTAAAGACCCTTCAATGGTGCTGGAAAGCACTTTTATTTTTAGAGCAGTACTGACCACTTGGTTTGAGAACCAAATCTCTACATTATATATGAAATCTTCCCTCTAAAAACTTTCTTCTCTAGAGGTAACCAGAGAGACAGGTGACACACAAACCCACAGTGAAGAAAGGAGGAAAGACAATTCTATATCTGTGTGGAGGGAGAGAGGGTTAAAAAAGAGCAAGCAGTTGGAATTATGTCGTGACACATCATATGATAGAAAGCAGATGACAAATTTTGGAGTGTTCTGTTTGGAAGATGGAAACAGATCTGCCCTGCTCTCACTGGAATGCCATAGAGGAGGCTGGTAAAGAATCAGTTGGTGAGCATTACAACTCAGGAAGTGGCTAGCACATCTCTTGACAGACCTCACGGTATCAGAAATTCAAAGGCAGCCTAAAAATATTCAGACAAAAAAAAATTACCCATAACTTTGTCTCAAGCACAGATAGAGAAAAATGGAGAACTCCTTTCTGAATCGGGCTGGCCACTTTTTCCTCTTTCCCAGTTCACAAGCACGTGTGGCATAGTCACAGACATGAAGCGGCAACTGCTTCATCACCTTTTTCTCTCCTTGAAGAAAACTGACACTTTGAAAAACAAGGAGTAAGCTTATGCCACCTTTACGGTCTGAGGGCAACTGGAGGTAATACCATACGGCAGCTAAAATTCTAATCCCATGTTGACAATTTTAAAAATTGAGTGGTTTTGCACAGTTTGAGGTCTACTGGCTCTTGCCTTACAATTTTTTTTTCTCAGAAGCGAAGGGAGCTAGTATAGCAGTAGCAGAGAGTAGAAGCAGCAGCAGACTAAAAACTCTGAACTTCAGCTTGTTTGGGCAGCTAGCAGACAGGATCTCCTGGGAGTGTGCTCTGAAGGGCAAAGGGCCACAGAGAGCTGGGCAGTCTTCGAGGCCAGCCTCCTGAAAGCACAAGGACAGTCCGTCCTGAACTGCAGGAAAATGGGTGTACAAAGCAGGCGGCCAGACTGGCTGAACAGGAAACTCCTGAGTTCAAGTGCGAAAAGGAAGTGTGTGGGGATGGGCTGCACAGTAGAAATAGAAGTATTGTGGATATGCGGGGATGGAGTCGGGTGTTACATGTTGTTATGTGTTGCCCAGAGAGGCTGTGGAGTCCCCAACCTTGAAAATTTAAAAAACTTAAATGCATAAGACCGTAAGCAACCTGATTGGACTTCGAAACTAGACCTGCTTTGAGCAGGAAGCTGAAGCAGATGACGTCCTGAGGTCCTTTCCAACCTAAATTACTCAATGACTATACATTCTTGATAGAATCAAGAGTCGTACAGGTCAGCCCAGACCAGTTTGCTCAGGGCACTGTCCATCTGAGCTTTAACTATCTCTACAGAAAGACTACCTGCAATTTTAAGTTAGACATATGAATTGAACCTAATTTAAACTTAATCCTTACTGTTTCATTTCTGGCAGTCTTTCTTTTCAAATTGTGTGAAATTTATGTACCACTATGTGGGTTTCTTTCTTGGAGAGGATGTCAGTTTTCAAAGCAGAATTTGCATTGTCATGGGGATTTTAAAGATGGAATGAATTAACAGACTGATTTAATGGAGGCTAAAATCATTTTTCTAAAGGAATACAGACCAGAGGCTACCTTTTAGTTGTTTCTTTCTATGTATATAGGCAGTTTATAAAAGCATAATGTGGTATTTTGAAATGAGAAGTACTTCAGGATACTGTTAAAAATTGTCTTGTTTTGAACAATGGTAGTTATAAAAAAAGAGGTTTACAAATATTTTCTGATACCCAGTCACATCAGAGGAAAAAAAACCTTGTGCGTTAGCATAATGAAAAATACATTTGAGAGTAGCAGGGATTTTCTACAACATTTACTGCACTCTTTAGTCAACCAGTTATATAAATGAGTCTAAAAATATTTATAGTAGGGAAGTGAACTAGATGGCTTCTTGATGGCACTTCCTGTAAAATATTTCCATCATTTCTTTGTCAGGGTATCCCATTACTATAGACCTGAGCCCAAGGTTGAGAAGTCTTTCTGCATAAGCCAATACCTACTGAAATGCACTGAGGTATCTTTAGTTAGAACATCATATTTAGCTGAAAGAGCTCCAAAATGAAGGGTTAAGTACAGAAATAAAGGCTTACATGTTCTGGTACTGCAGCTGGACTGGGTTTGATGACAATGCTATGGGTGTTTTTTCCCCCTTTTTCCTTTTTGAGTACACTTCCAGTAGAATGGCAAGAATTATCCATTTCAGAAGGACCTCTCTTTTTCAACTTGTTTGTATCTTAAAAGGAAACAAAATTAAAATAGATGTTATCATTCAGTTGCATATAACCTCACAGTTTGTATTTATAAATATGACAAATTGGAGTCTTGCTTAAAGAAAGGATCAAAAACGGAATAAAGGTTTGGGAATTCAGATGTAGAAAATAACCATAAGTATCCACACCTTTTGAGAAGCTTGAATCACAGTGTTACGAGAGTATGAATGTCGTTGGGGATTGGATATACTATTATTCTAGTGATAAGTCTATTTTCTGCTTTTTGAAAAAGGATTTTCTACTAAGATTATAACTGCCAGATTTCCTACACTACTTGCTGTAAAAGGGATGATTTGGCCCTGGGACCATGTATGCACCAGTTACTATGACACTTCAGGCAGCTGGTAGTCTGGAGATCACAATTTGGAAACCCTTGTGTGAGCAAATAACCATGTTCTTTGCTTACTAAATTAATTCAACTAGCCACATTGTAAAATTATACTGCAAGCCATTCGTGATCCTTGAGATGAAACATGTTACTCTTCAAATAATGCTTTACAGTGAAATATTTATTCCTTGAAGGGAAAAAAAAATCACAGAAATATCTTAAACTCTAATATCTGACCTTTCATATTTTTAAAATATCCACCTAGCACAACTGATGATTGGGTAAACAGACATTCAGCCATATGCCTTTTAGACAAAAACTTTTAAAGTCACATTTTCTTAATTTGAAGCGGGTGATGGATAAAATGCATAAGGAAAGTCAGATTTTTCTGCCAACTACAGCATAGTGGAAATCTTCCTGCATAATGAAGTGTTAACTAAGTCATGCTTTTACAGAATGATTTAAAGTGTGATTCCACCACCAAGAGACTGTAAAAAAAAGCAGGGCTCCATGGTGTCTCAGTAATTTCAGCATAAGATATGCTGAGTTTGCAAGGAAAAAAGGTGGGAATGTTTGGTTTGGGAATTTTTCCCCTCCTAATTTCCAGTCCCCCAGACTCCTCCTTTGGGCTCTTTACATCTCATGCATCATTAGCTGGAATAAATTATCATCAGACTAAATTGCATTATAACTATAGCTGAGTTGGCAGTAGAGGGAGAGAGACTTTAACCTGCACCACAGGCAACTTTGGTAGGAAATAGCTGATAAAGAAAATACCCAGTGACCTCACTAGGGCACTTTTACAAAATAATCTTTTATAGAAGAATCGGAGCTTTAAGAAAAGCATAATAATGAGATAAAACAAGCTTGTATTAAAAGATGCATGATATCCCAGTTTCAGGAAAACTCACTACAGTCAGAAAATTACCAGTTTTATGGATACATTTCAGACTGTTCTATAAAATACTGGGAAAAAAATCAGAGAACTGAGAAATACACGGATAAATAAAATCTTGATAATCAATTATTTGCTTAGGGGGAAAAGAAAGTAGAGAGAATAGATTTTTTGCAATGCAAATACTTTACACACAAATGTCCTAAAACAGGTAAGTCTGAATAATCCACTGAAGTGCAATCTAAAAGGGCAGAAGATTATAGAGTGCAGGCACAATCTGTCCCCCCTGCCTGTTTAATTTGCAGAAGTAAAAAATTAAGAAACAGCATATAACATCTGGGCTCTATTCCCTACAGAGACCATATTTAATTGTACTTATATAGAGAGCCCGTGATTTTTGTCTAAACAGCTTTCTGCTCTTTAAAGCCTCCAACCATACTACTCTTAGTGTCTTGGCTCTGCCTCTGCAGAATCTCTCCAACCCACCCTCCAAAGCAGCTGCAGCAGCAGGAGGTGAATGGTGATTTTCTGGGGAGGGGGCAGATGTGGCCCATCGACACCTCCATTCCCTGCCCGTTCCCCACTGCTGGGGCAGGGGGAGAGCCACAGCAACAGGCTGTGAGTACAGCAAGGGAGACAAGAGGTGAGAGGGGCTGGAAATGCAGTTTGCTACCCCGTTATTATGAATGCTGGGAAGCGATCCATGCTAGCAGTAGTTTTTTTCTTCGTAATTTATGTGTGATGCCATAATGTTTTGCTACAGTGGGATTCAAGCTATTTAAAGTATTTTTAATTAGCAAGGACCCACAAAGGAAGAAAGCTGTATTCATACAAGGAAACAGGACAGCACAGACGTTCTCATGTGAGCCAGGTTCTAAGGAAAACATTGTCAATGAGGCATTAGGCTGCCTGCACCTAGACTTACACTGTGGTGTAAATACTCAGAGTGAGCTAAATAATGTAAATTTGAAGCAAAATCAAAAGCAGAACATTAAATAAGCTATAGCAGTGCTATGAAAAAGCATATACTCACCAAGAATGAACACTGCCTGGCAAAGCACTCAGACCCTGATTTTTTCTGCCTAAATTACACCTGAACTGTTGACTAATGTTACTCCAAGTGAAATTTAGGTTGGATTAATCTATTCCTTAATTACTTTTGCCTACAACAAGCAGATAAGAGTGATACAGAACAAACCTAAATATTTTTCCTAAATCAGAGGCTTTTACGTATACAGTTAACTGAAATGAATTTGCCATGGAAGCAGGCCATCAGGCTCTAGCATGCTGTGCAGAGCTACAGAGTTGGTTTTGCTTTTTTGCTATGCAAGTTATTTCTGTAGATTTAACTTGTCTATAAGATTTGTTAAACTGGAAGTGCAAAAACAGTTGTAGGAGTTAGCTGAGAAGGGGGATTTAAACCAAGAGCTTGTGTTTTACTTTGCTTGTACGGCAGAAGCAAAGGAAAATTTGGGGTTAGTGTGCATTATGTATGCTTTATGACAACTAAAATAAAAGGGAAGATTGCTTTTTTGCATCTAAAAAGAATAATTTTCCTGATTTAGATACTAAGTAAAATGCTGAAAATTCCTTCCTCAAACCCGAGTACATAAATAAGTTATACAAGAATACATATTTTGTTGTGCAGTATATTCATAAATATTAGATAGAAAAAAAAAAATCTCTGTTACAGAACACACCAAAAGCTAGTGAGGTCTCTTGAGTTTTCCTTTTATTAAAACAAACTAGTAGTCTTGCTTGGATTCTTAAAAATAATTTATGTCCAGAAGTTAAACATGTTTAAATAAATTGGCTGCATAGATCTTCCAAAGAAAGAAAGGCCCAATACTACACTCAGATTTTTTGGAGAAAGTGTCTTGGTTTAATTCTGGTGGGTTAAACAGTATCTGTTAAATAAAGCATGGTTTTTGTTGATTACTTGATAATAGTTTGTATGGTCTCTGTATAGAAAGATTGCAGGTTTCTAGAAGAGAATCTATTTTGGTAGGAACTGTTAGTTTTCACTGGTGGTTTTAAAAAAAACATTGCAAAGTTAAATTTCTTAGGAACACTTTAAAAAAAAACTTTGACACGTAGCAAAAAGAAAAGAAAGTGTTATTAAAAGGATAATTATTTAAAATAGAATTAATGAAGTCCATTTTGTTTAGACTGGAAACATGAAAGGACAAGACCAAACAAGACTCTCATGCCCCTTTTTTTTAAAAAAAACAGTCATACCCTGAAGTGTTGACTGAGCACTACACTGTTAGCTCTCCTTGACTTTAACGGTGCCCTTCATTTCACCCGCACTGTGTGATAAGGATAGTGACTTCTCCTTTCTTCTAACCTGTAGAAAGATCCTTGGGACTGATTTGATTTAGGGAAGCTGAGAACAGGCAAGTTTCTGATACTTACATTGGCCTTATCTTATGTAACAATTAGTAGAAAAGGGTACTACAGAACCCCATCATATTGAGGAAACTGATTGCAAAGGCCAGAAATGGTGGGTGGTAGAGACAATAATCTCAAAACGGTTAAGCAGTTTCATGGGAAATGGGGAAAGCTAGAGAAGACAGGAGATGTTGCTTCTTCTGAGAACCATGGCTCAGCTTGGGCCAGCAGCAGGTCCCTCTTGCAGCTGGCTAGAACTAACTCCGTCCACCATGGGGGCAGCTCCTGGTGTCTTCTCACAGAAGCCACATCTGCAGCACCACTGCTACCAAAACCTTGACACATAAAGAAAGAGAATTTAAAAAGCGATAGGGTGCAAGAAACACTGGCAAGAATTAAAAAATAGGGACATTGAACCACATAGAGAGAGATGCTGAAAGAAAATTTTAAAAGTGACAGGCGACAAGACATAGCAGGAGGAATTCATCAGTGATCTGGACAAGGGGATTGAGTGCACCTTCAGCAAGTTTGCAGATGACACCAAGTTGGGCAGGAGTGTTGATCTGCTTGAAGGTAGGAAGGCTCTGCAGAGGCATCTGGACAGGCTGGATCGATGGGCCAAGGCCAACTGTATGAGGTTCAACAAGGCCAAGTGTCAGGTCCTGCACTTGGGGCACAATAACCCCATGCACTGCTATAGGCTTGGGGAAGAGTGGCTGGAAAGCTGCCCGACAGAAAAGAACCTGGGGCTGTTGGTCAACAGCCGTCTGAATATGAGCCAGCAGTGTGCCCAGGAGGCCAAGAAGGCCAACAGCATCCTGGCTTGTATCAGAAATAGTGTGGCCAGCAGGACCTGGGAAGTGATCGTTGCCCTGTACTCAGCACTGGTGAGGCTGCACCTCGAATACTGTGTTCAGTTTTGTGCCCCTCTCTACAGGAAAGACATTGAGGTGCTGGAGCGAGTCCAAAGAAGGGCAATGAGGTGAAAGGGTGGTCTGGAACACAAGTCTGATGAGGAGCGGCTGAGGGAACTGGGGTTGTTTAGCCTGGAGAAAAGGAGGCTGAGGGGAGACCTTGTCACTCTCTACAACTACCTGAAACGAGGTTGTAGCGGGGTGGGTGTCGGTCCCTTCTCCCAAGTAACAAGCGATAGGGCCTCAAGTTGCACCAGGGGAGGTTTAGATTGGGTATCAGGAAAAATTCCTTCACCAAAAGGGTTATCAGGCAGTGGAACAGGCTGCCCAGGGAAGTGTTGGAGTCACCATCCCTGGAGGGATTTAAAAGCCCTGTAGATGTGGTGCTTAGGGACATGGTTTAGGGGTGGACTTGGCAGTGCTGTGTTAATGGTTGGGCTCGATGATCTTAAAGGTCGTTTCCAACCAAAACGATTCTATGATTCTACGAATTAAAACATACGGACAAGGAGCTGCAGAGACGCAGGACAGGACAGTCACTGCCGCGGTGCCGCCCTTCCGCCACCAGGCGGCAGCAGCGAGGGCCGGCGCTGCAGTGCCGCGTTTCGGCCACCAGGCGGCGGCGGCAGCAGCGAGTACCTGCCGGGCGCTCTGCACGCCGGGCGCCGGCAGCGAGCAGCTGCCCACACCGCGTGCATGGGGCGGCGGCGGCGCTTCCTTACCGGGAGGCAGCAACGAGGGCGGCGGCGTCGCCTCGCAGGCACCGCGGTACCGCATTGCCGCTACCGGCATACGTCAATGTGGAGCGCCGCGGCGCATCTGCGCATGCGCGGCACCTGCCCTCAGGACGACGTTCCGGTGGCCGGGCGGCAGTAGTGGGGGGTCGGGGACCACTGCGCATGCGCTGTTGGGCGCGGCCGCGCTCCTCCTCGGGCCCGGCGGGCAGCGGGAGGCCCGCGGGAACCACACGAAACCGGCGACAAAACCACACCGGGGCCCGCGGCGGTAGCGAAGGCTACGGCTCGCTGCACGCGCCCGAGACCAGCACGGCCACCCGGCAGCCAAGGGCCGGGGAACTACAGCTCCCGGCGTGCCCCGGCAGCCAGCAGGGCCGCCCGGAGCGCCGCGCCCCCGGAGCCCGGCTCCCGGCGGGCCGCGGCCGTGACCGCTGTCTGACCCTGCTGCCGCACCGCTCCCCCGCCGCCCGTCTCGGGGCTTGCCTCGGGACCCGCTGGTCGATCGCGCGGCCCCGCTACCGGACCCAGAGTCCCCCCCCCACCCCGCCGGTCATCCGCGGGCACCGCCCGCAGGACACTCGCGGTCCAGGGCCGCCCGGCCCCGCTCACCTTCTGCCTCGGTGCAGCGGCAGCCCCGGCGCCGCCGGGCCCAGGGATCAGCCCCGGTCGGGGCCTGGCCGTTCCTGACAGCTGCCGGAGCAGGGCTCGTCCCTGTGGCGGTGCTGGCCTTACCCCTTCCCACCGCTGTGCCCTGTGGGGAGCAGAGTGTCAGAAGCGGGCCCTTAACAGCAACAATTTAAACTCAACAGCCTCTGATTGTCCTGCACTAACCTTACTTTGAGAAGTGCGTTATTGATGAGGCCTGAGGCACGGAGCTCCTTCCAGCACCCCACCACAGGACATTAAATGTCAGTTGATGCTGTTGTCATCACCTCCTCGGGGCAGGAAAAACTTCCAGGAGCCCAAGGCCAAGGCAGGAGGTGAAAGGAATGAAGTGTCCTGAGTCCCTTCCAGGTTTCATGGTGGTCACACAGCTCAAGTACACTACAGGTAGCTTTGCTGGACAGCATTAAGGAAATAAATACAGCCTGGTCTCTCAGAAAGAAGGAAAGAAGGATGCTGCTTTTTGTCCTACATTAACAAGTTACTGAGAACACCTGCTCTGGCATACTAGGGAGGCACTGCAGAAAAGCAGTGTCTTGGCTATTTCTTTTTTACTTTAGAATATCGAAGCAAGACAGGGAAGTGTTACAATGCTAAATGCGTGGTAATTACTCTTAAGATATTTAAGTCAACTTGCTATTACAATTTTAGTCCCTTTCCCATCTAAGGCATTGAAAAATCCCTGTTGCTTACTAGAGTATCATCAAGTGCTTTATAAACTGCTGCTTTCTACACAAGCACACGACAACGCTGCAGGAGCACAGCAGTGTTGTTTCACTGGGGAGTTCACCTTTCTTCCATAACGCGAGCAGCACAATCTGTGCCATCCCATCCAAGCAACATTTTTGGGCTTACCACAGCTTTCTCTTGTCTTTGTGAGCCAGCTGTGTTGAGATGTGGACTCTACATGTGCCTCCCATAGACCAGAAAGCCTGCACACAGGGATCACCGTGCAGCAGCTGACCTTCCAGTAGCTTCTTCCCAGGTGACACAGCATCTTGCACTCACGGGTACTTGCTCGTACTGGGTATGATGTGGGGACCTGCGCTTCTGGGTCAAACATACATCTCCAGGGTTTGGCACGGTATGCCAGCCTCATTGTGCCTGTGAGGATGGCTTCGGGCCTGGGGTCCAGAGAAGGAAATCTTTTTCAACCTAATCCATAAAAAAAAAAGACACAAAATAACTACAAGTGGTAGGTACCAGTACAACTTAACATTCTTAAAATAAAAAGAGCTGCTAGGTGTGTGTTAATGACCCCTAACAGTCCATCTCAGCACATCTGTATGGACTGAAATGCCTCTTTTCTTCAGGCCAAGAAATCTTGTTAGTCTCAAGATGAAGACTCAGCCTGGTCCATCCACATAGAGGCATTCATCTGGAGGGGTGATGGTGTCAGCATGTTGTTCTCCTGGACTGTTTTCTCCAGGGTGAGCATGATCCAGTCAGCAACCAACAGCCAGTGCACAACCCTCCCCTTTCTTGGCAGGTCTGTTTCCAGACCATGTGTCATCAGCCTGCATCAGTCTTGGAGGCTCTAGCAGGGAAGCTCCAGGCCGCTGGCCCACAAGTCCAGAGCCCATGTGGTACTGAAACACCCAAGCAGTCAACCCCTCTTCACAGGCAGCTTGACTGGTGTTTATTTGCCCAGCGAGGCTTTGTAATGCTGAAAGGGCTGCTCAACTCAACATCAGCATGCCACTTCCCAGCACAGTAGTTTGCATCTCTAGCCAGAAAGCAGTACTTTTCTCCATGGAGCATGGCACAGCACTGAGCTGTTCACTTGGCTTAACGCAGGGCATGCGACCTCACACTGAAAATGCAGCAAGACACACAGACTAGGAGTAAGTTTCTTACCTAGGAGGCATAAGGGCTGAGAGCATGGCGAGTGCTGCAAGTTGCGGTTTTTCCTCCTTCGTTACCAAGTTGCAGTTCAACTGAAGCCACTGTTGGACTAGGAAACAGGCTCCCTCTCTGGCTATCCATGGGTTCGTCAAGGTGGACCCAAAAAGCCTGTGTGATACAGGTCACAGGTTTGAACTATTTGCCCTCTGTAATGAGTCCAGTAATTTCCATGCAATTAAAATGTCCCTTCAAAAAAAGACATTCAATTTGTCTGTGAAGAGGCAGACAAAAGCTGGCACACATCTGTAATTCGTGAAACAAAAAACAAGTGGGAAGCTCAGGAGCATGTAACACAATGCACCATCTCAGCACACGCAGGTAACATAGCCCTTCCTTCCCAACCTACCTGCCAGAGAGATTTTAGTAACAAAAGCTCATTACTGCTATGATTAGCAGTACTTAGGGTTTGTTACAGGAATCATGGATTCTGTGACTGTTAAAACATTTGAGATTTTTACAGAGTGACAAAAAATGCTAGTTTACTACCAAAGCCAGGATTTTATTTCAAACCTTTTGGCAGAAATTATCGTCAGCTGGGCTTTCTGCATGCATGTCCCATGAAAATGCAAAAATTCACAAGTGATGACCTAGCGGTGTTAGCTTTTAAAACAAACAGAGTCCAGGTTATGAGAGTAGGAAAGGAAAGGGCCTCTAAGCTAGGTACTTTTACCTCTGTAACATTTTTTAATGAGTTTGAGTAATTCCTTCTTTAAGAGATGGAGCAGAAATACCACAAATTACAGACTTTCCCCTCTTGTGGTTTTGCAGCAGGCAACTATGCTGAGGACAAAGTCTTACTCCGCTCAGGGAGGACTTCCACCGTCTCCAGCTGCTCTGAAGGAGGAGAAAAATACTGCACTTCTACGAAGTAAGTCAAACATTTACATCAAAATATCCCAGAGAAGAATCTCGGTCTCAAGCACTAGGCAGGTAATCATTTTCTATGAGAACCCACACCCAAAGGCAAATGACTCCCCTGACTGGGCTGGCACTTACCCAGGCAGTGGTCCAAGGCTCTGGTGCCACCAAAAAGCACTGCCGCTAAACGTCAGGGATGTTTCTTCTACACCTGAAAAGCAGCAGGAGCCAGTCAATGCACAATACCGCTTCTCCCCAGGCTTGCAAAACTGATCACAAAATGAATCCTGGTTCAGTGAAGCAGCAGCCAGCAGTATCAGCGAACGCTGGACCTCTTCCCTTCACACAGAAAACCCAAGGAAGTAAAAACATGTTTGAGTGCCTCAAAAAAAAACAAGTCACACAGGGGAGAGTGAGCAAGCAGTCTCTGACTCCCTTGGGTCTTTATGCTGCTCTCTGAGGGATGCCTTTTGGATTTGGCTCACCCAGGAGTTTTCAGCAAGCCTTGAGCCGACCTCAAGTGTTCTGCTACCTGGTTTGGTCTGTCTGTTCCTGTAAGGCAGGCTTGTGTGCATCCCAGGACAGGCGGTGTGAAGCGGCCCACCTGCTGCATTTGGGTGCCCCAGGGGACAGGAATACTCTGCTTCTTACAGTCTCTGGTGAAGCCACCTTGCTCGAGGTGGTAGCAAAGTCTAGTGATTGCCCTGGCACGGATGGAGACCTGAAGCATAGGTTTTGCTGAGGCAGAGCTGTCTGAAAGTGCGATATCCGGGGAACCCAGATACCTGCACTACTCCTGCCTGTGGGCAGCACTAATCCTTTTTTAATTCATGGACTTTGCCTTTGCAGAGTCTTTTCAATAAAAGGCAAATACTTTCTAATACGAATCGGTGCAATAGAAATTGCAATGCGACTTATTTAACTGACATGCAGGTCATGTTACATGATTTATTTCTGTACCAGAGTCTGAGGTTATATTTAATGCACCCTTTGCATTCTTGCTGGGAATGAGGAAGGCAAATGAGCGGACACACCTTTTAGAAGAACTGCTGTTTTCAGAACTAGCCCCGATGACTAGCAAGAAGATACATAGCATTTTTGTTAGTGAGGAAAGCATTTACAAAATACTGCGTTTCCAAGGAACAGGCAATGACTCCCCTGTACAGACAAGGGTACAAGGGAGGATAGCTTTGTGGGGAGACAGACTGTTGCCCATGTGGTGATTCAGGGAAAGGGCATTAGAATAACTTTGCAGCCCATCTGCCATCTCACCCTGAGCTTTTGTTATTGCCTGGTGTGTGTACAAGCTGAAAATACTCAGATACTCCTTAGTCTGGTGTTTGGGTGGTTTTTTGCTTTCTTCCGTGTCAAGGCACTTTTGTCTTCAAACAGTCTTCCCATAAAATACTTCCCATAAACTGTGATTTTGATTGCAGAACATTTAAAGAGGTGGGCATTGAGCTGGTGTTGTCCGAAGGCGGGAAGTGGGTGGCTGTAGCACTGCTCTGCCCTCAGACCGCAGGTAAACCCAGCAGTCCCATTTTGGTGAAGTGCCAATGACTGGACCAGCCTTCAGATTAGCCAGGGAGCACTTGCTGACCGGGTAAGGAGGCACATGATGAAAAGCTGACTCGATGCCACCGTCGTCCCACATTTGTAATTCTACGCCTGGTTCTACAAAAGGCCCCAATTCTTGAGAAGAAAGTGCAAGGAGGTCCCCTAACCGCAATGTCCTCACCAAACCCACTCTCCTTTAGCACCCAAAAAGAGACACAATGTGAGAAGCAAACGGCAACATCTTCACCCATCAAGCCTGCAAATCAAATAGGTAAGTTACCTCGAAATCTCCACTGGAATCTAGTCATTCCAGATAAACATCTGCGCAGCACGACAGGTTTTCTTGGTGTCAGGCAATTAAATCTCTGTCAAGGTATAAATCAAAACACCAGCTTGCAAGTCATCATCATAAAATATTGCTGGAGGTTATGTTTCCCTGTTTTTTTTTTTACAGTTTACTACCATCTGATCTTTCTGGGATATGCTCTTTTAGATTTGCCAGAGAGTAAGACAGAAATGGAATTCAGGTATATGGATGAGTCTTAAAATCTTGAAAATAATATTGTGAACATTTGTTGAAGCTGCCTGTGCTTTCATTTGTTCGATATTATATTCACTTGAATCTGTTTCATATTATTATGTAGATATGTGCACAGACATAAAACTATCAATCAGATGTGTTACAGCTACTCATTGCATTTGCCTTCAAAGCATCTGAAGGTCTGTCCTGTCAGCTGGATCGTCCATCTACAACTTACACCCCTCTCCCTGATTTATACATGTTGGGAAAGTGCCGAACAAGGAGCTGGGCCATCTGCAACAGGTGGCTCATGTCTTGATTTCTTACTGTCATAGCCTGAGGTCTGTGAAATTCAACTTTGCAGCACTACAGGATTACTTAAGTGCATTACCTTGCCCTTTGAGACAAACAAATTAAATTTGGTGCTGCTGCTGTATATTGTGTGTACTGGGCACTCTGCCTTTTCTTTATTCCAGCCTTACAACATCAAAGCATTCATTGAAAGAAAATGGTATCATATTGTCTGCATTAGGTGACATCTTACTGTGCAGGTCACACTGGAGTCCTGTTAATTTCCATCTCCCTTATGTTGTTTCTAGTCAGATGTTTTAGAAAGTCCAGTAAGAAAGAATAATATTTTGTATGGCTTTGTCAAATATTTTGAATGTAGTCTGTGCAAAGGTCAAGTGTTCCCATGTAGTCAACAAGTGATAAGAAATGTTTAATAACGTGCCATTTAAAATTAATTAGTTAAAAGACAGTCTAAAAGTGCTGCTTTTCCAAAGGCTCACACAGTAATACACTGAATTCAGAAACAGGTACATTGTGACTGCTGTGGTAAGTGAAGGCCTCAGACAGTGCAGAGGTCAAGCAAAAAGAGACAAGAGGCACCTGTGGAGAAGAGGAGGTATAAACCTTGCAGAAACAGCAGACAACTCAACTTACCTTGAACAGGGTATTAATTTTGACCCTAACAGCTGGCCTTCTGGTTTTGGCTCTGCTGAAATGAAGACCCAGGGTCCATGACTCCTGTGTGCCTGAAGTACTGGTTATCAGACCCTGCAGAGACGTCTTGGGGAACAGCCAGATCTCCTTCTCAGCTGCCCAGAGTCTGCTTAGGGATGCTGCAGCCTGCGGAAGGGCTCCTCTGCTCCAGCTCTGCAGTTTCAGCCCAGACCTAAAGCAGCATATTGGAAAAGACACGCTCTAGCATCTCATTCACTGTTCACACTGTGATTTAGGATTGGCAGCTGTTAAGACAGAAGCAGCGTGTGTACATGTTTCTGTTTGTTGCAAGGGCGTTTAAAAACAGACCCCATAAATCCTCAAACAACAGTGATGGTGGCAGGGCGCAACTGCAACTCACTCTGCTCTGTGTAAAAGGGAACTCTGTCCAACAATAGCCAGAGCCAGAGCATGATGATTGCAGGGAGGAAGGAAATGGGGCCGGAGAGGGGGAAGATTTAATAAAAGTTGAATGTACTTTCATGGAGCATCTTGGCTGGTTCTGTTCTACAGTAAAATCTTTACTGCTGTCAATAGGAAAATTCCCATTGATTTTATTGCTATGAGAAGACTCCCCCCACTCTCCCCCCAAAAAAGACAGTTCTGGAAAAAAACAGGAGGTACTGAGTGTCTTTAATTCCTGATGGAAGTATATTGTTGAAGAAGCATCATGTCTTGTGGACTCAAGCGCTAAATAAAAGCACTGTACTTACAGTTGAGCAAGATACACTGGATGTGCCTGACAATACTGTGTTTCCCTAAAGAACAGTTGCACTTCCATACGTCCTGCAACTCTGCAAGATCTTACCTGAATGTGGGCTGACCCATTCATGCATTTTCTTATTTGTGGCACCAAGCATAAAACATGTTTTTCTTTATTTCAGTACATGGATCAAGCCATATTAGAAAAACAGTTGTTTCACGGTGGTGTAGAAAAAGATGAGATCTTAAATACAGGCTGGAGGCAACCTGAAACCCCAAATGAGAGAGACAACATAATCATGTGCAGATGCAACTGCACAAAATGGAAGGTGAAGACAGAACAGGCTGAACAGCTCACAAGAATCTCCATGAGCAGAGACCCAAGGCACATGGAGTTAGGACCTGTGAGAACCCGTGAGGGAACACTCCTGCTTACCCAGCTTTTCCCAACCGATCAGATAACCTGTGACATTTCAGTATTCACCCAGGACTATATCTGGGCCAGGCTTGCCCAGATTTAGAATACGATAGGTGACAGACTCAAACAGGATGTGCTTACCTCCTTGAAATTAGCGTTCCCTTAGCTAGATGCAAGAAACAGGTAAGCTCTGCCACGTCTTGTCACAGTAGAGCCAAGAATTAAGGAGCCATTCTTCATTTTTGTTTTCAGCAATACTTACCATAGTATGTGCAACTCTTTTCAAAACTGGCTTATGAATTACCTTCCACTTGATCTTGAAAATATTCAAATAATATTCCTAAATATTGTCCTAGATAGTTAATCCTGCTCAGGTAAATAGGTGCAAGCGGAGTAAGCACAGCGTGACATTTCACAGTGTAACCATGGCACCTCCATTCCTTGAACAAAGCTAAACACAAATATTACTTTCTTCTCCCTGTGTTCTGTTGCCCTGAAAACTAAACAGGCCTTTTCCTTCAAATGCTGACAATATCATGTGTTCCTTTTGCTGAAGAGATTAGGTGAAAAGGCAGAAGCAGGATTAATTTGCTGCTGAGGTAAGGGGATGGAGTCCTGTTGATTTCAGCAGAGCTGTGCTCTCTTGCATCAGTGGGGGATTTGAACCTGAAGCTGAAGATGCATTTTTGAAGATGAAACCGATCTTTCTGAAAATGGTGAAATGTTTCCATAGAAAAGTAACTAACTGCATGGGTCTTGATGACTTGGCCTAGCCATCAGGAAATCCTTCCAGCATCAAAACATCTTCAGGAAGTTATTTTCCCGTAAACAATCATTACTTACTACCAGAATGACCATAACACCTTGGTCACCTGGAAGACCATTTTCTTCGGCACTGTACAGAAGGTGACTCGGAATAGATCACAGAATCACAGAATGTTAGGGATTGGAAGGGACCTCGAAAGATCATCTAGTCCAATCCCCCTGCCGGAGCAGGATTGCCTAGACCATATCACACAGATCCCAAGCTAATGCCTGCTCACCGTCATCCATTAGGATGAGAGCAGCTCCTTTTTGCCAGTTTTTTCCATGTGACACTATGCCTTTCTAACAGGAAGGATTTGTCTGTCTGGCCACAGCTGGAGAAGGCTGGGACAGTTTTCTGTCAGTGGGCACAAGGGAAGGATCAGCACAAATGTTGGTGCTCCAGGCAGCCCAAACAGAGGGCAGCCGTACACATTAAGACAGGGCACTCCTATAATCCTCCTCAGTTCTTGAAGGAAACAGTGGCAAGGAAGGTGCCCTCACATTCCGCAAAGCTTCATATTAGCTGTGCACAACGCTGACAATATACGGCGTTACATGCGATGCAGTAACTAGCTGGCTGCTCAGCCTTATACTGCTCGTGGACTGGTACCCACCTTGACAGCTAGCCCAGGAGCTAGCACAGCCTCTGCTGAACTCATCAGAACTGTTCTTGTGATCACCCTTGCAACACTCCCACTGACGCTGGGAAGTCCTTTTGCCCCCACTTTGCAGATGAGAAGTGGAGGTAAAGCCATGACTATGAAGTAAAGCAAGGACTCAGCCACAGGCTTGGGTCATCTCGCCGAAAGAGCTTTAAGTTAATGCTTCACACCTCTGATATCCCAGAAAAAGAGCTCGTCATTGCAACTGAACTGACAAACTAACCAGTTTATGCATCTTACCTTAATCTGTAAAAAATGCAATTTCCCCATAAATATTCTCTCAGCAGTCGACTCAGTTCCGGTTGTTCTCAGCATCCTTACTCCATTTGCATCCAGTTGTTTGTCCCTACCATCCACCCTGCCGCCCAGGGACAATCATCCGCATCATGCACTAAACTGATCTGAGTTTTAAAATAACCAAAAATGGCAGAAGATGTCAGCAGCAGCTAGTCTGCAAGTGCAGAATCACAGCAACTACGCCGCACCCCAGATTCCCACTAACTGTAACGGGCCCATGCAGAAGGCAGATGGCAAAGTGGGCAAAGATCGCACATTGAATGCAGCCCTATGTTGCTTACACGTGGTATTTCTACATGATGCTCTCATGCCAAAACCAAACAAAGATTACACACTGCTGAAGCTTTCGCTCAGTGCTGGACGTGATTTTGAACACATCCATCTTCCTGCAGACCCAATGCAGGCTGTGCTAACTCAACATGAGGAGTCTCAGAAGTTTCTGTGTGCTTTGGGTCAGACCCTAGAAGCTCACAGGTTCACTTGTAAACACAAGATTTCATTAAATCGTCTAGATTACAAGATGATGCTACAGGGTTTCACTTTGCTTGCGGGCCCTGTGCTTTTTGTTTTTTTACAAACACGTATTTTAATTTGAATATTGCCCCAGTTTTTGTCTTACAGAAGAGGCATGGATTTATAACGCTGAATGCCTATTATCCTATTCTTCCTATTTGCTCTTAGCATGAAGTAGTAACCCTTTCCATAATAGCAGGCAGTGGTTGTATTAACAACAACTAAGCAAAGATGAGTACAGCATCAACGGGAAATAAAAACTGCTACTAAGTATGATAATGCCACAGACTAGGTCACACACAAGCTGACTTACGCATGATTTCTATCTTCAGAAATTCCTGCTCCTTTCTACCTTCAAAACCACGAATACAAAGTAGCAACCACTGTTAAAAAACACTCTTTTTTTCCTGCGTAAGTTCTAGAAAAGTCTTTCTCTTGAGAGTTACAGAAAGAAAAGCATGGCTAAGCAAGAAGATATTCCTACTGATATGCAGAGCGGACTTACCTAAAGAAACACAAATATCAGAATACTCTTACTCCTTAAGGATGCTTGTCAGGGATTATCTCACTTTACCACTGTTTTCCAAGTTGCCCAAAAAAGACGACTGCAGCCTAGCTCTGAAGGTCAATAGATATGGCTATTTCAGACCAACAATGCAGTGACTATGAGAAACATGGGCACTGGCAGTCCCTCTTCTTCCCTCTTGAATACCTGCTCCAATTTTAGCTCAGGCACAGAAGCCAGAGAAGCTGCCTGTCTCTCAAAGCAACACCCTGATTAATTCATTTGGGAGTCTATCGATAGGACTTGGCATTTCCCAACGCACACAGAAACCCAGACTTCCGGGGTGCCAGGGTAGAGTGAAAGAACTCACCGTACTCAGCACTGTACGTGCTGAGGGCATGGCAGGCAGCTTGCACGTGCTACGCTAGGTCTGCCCCTGTGCCTCTGAACAGTTTTAGAGAGAAGCCTCACACAGAGGCTACTAAACAACTAAATCCCAAGGTCAACTAAATGCCAAGGTCACAAAGGCACAAAGTGAGAAGGCATCAGGAGGAAATGACTCTTACTTCTTCTTACTCTACGGCAGCAGGCACAAGCTGACCTGCCAGCCTGAAACAGAGAGAAGTCTGCCCCCAGAGACCCCAGCGCTGCTGGGGCATCCGATCAGGCTGTCACAGGGCTGATGACAAATGCCAGGCGAATGCCCTCCGTTGGGATCACCGTTAAACGCATTTCCCCTGAGCAGCATTTGTTTTCTTTAAGATTCTCAGGTCAGTTCTGCTAAAGCTGCCTTAAATCCCAGATGTCCATAGCAAATAGGGAAGGCAATCCAAATCAGAATAAATAAATAACTGTAGAGCTTCGGAGGAGAGCAGAAGAGGTGCTTCTTTATATTAATGACACCCCCTGGATTCTCCAGCATTAACCCCACTAATGTCTTTACATTCCTGTTGATCATAAACACTGAATATGGGATCGAAGGATAAATCATCTGGTGCCCCAGACACTTGAGATAAAAGACAAAAAAAAGAATACAAGCTGTGCTCAGTTAAGGGCTGTGCTTGATACCTCTTTAAAAGGGAATCACAAGTCACTAGCATTTTCTTGGGGTGGGGGCGGAGGGATAGATGAATGAGAAACAAAAAAAACCCCATTCCTCACGTCGCTGGATGAGAGAGCAGCCAATAGTGAGCGGGGCCAGCTCCTCCACCCATCGGAGCACCTATGCTAGCTCACTACTGAGAGGTGTGTCCTTCCATGTCTAGAAAAAAGTCTGGCAGGCGGCAAGCTTCACTCTACACTCCGGGCTGTTGGACAGCAAGGAGCTGAGCATGACCTGGCACTGTTTTAAACAAGTGTCTTTAATATTGCAAAGCTAATCTGAACTCAGCATGATACTTAATAGCATGTGTCGATCTCTAATGAAGAGCAGTTGCTAAGGAAACCACATTAAAGCCTGCTTTAAAATCTTTGCCACATATCCAAAAGCCAGAATAATTTCCTGCTGTCAAATTACAACAGCTCTTCAAAGGTCATTAGGAATATTCTTCAATCGTTAAGATAGAAATATGCCTGTGGTTCCTCTCAGCAGGCAGAGGACTGAATTCTGATCTGCAATATTATCTTTGTAAAACTGAAGTCACGTCACCGAATCAAAATCAGCTGTGCTACTGCGCAGCCATTCCAGAGATCAGATTTTTCAACTACATATTTCAAATACGAAGTTACCATGTCTGACATCCTAATATTTTGAAGTATCCAACTTCTAACTTATGATACTTCACAATGGTTCAAGTTCAAGGACAAATTCAATTTGCGCAGTTAAATTGCTATATTTGGAGAATGCCAAAGGCACAATGTGAAGGACTAGGAACATTCTGTTCTAACTCACTTTTTCCTGCATTTAAGAGAACAGATTCTTCACTAGGGGCACAAAAAGCTCAGCAAAAATCTTTTTTTTGTTTCCAAATAAACTGCCTGAAGGCTCAAAAGCCATTTAAAGTTTCAGGATAAACAAAGCAACCATTTTTTTTAATGCATGCTCTTTCCAGAAAACATGGTGTGCTGGGTCTGGCTGGGATGTAGTTAACTCTCCCCATAGTAGCCCTCATAGTGCTGCACTTTGTATTTGTAGCTAGAGAGGTGTTGAAAACACACCAGTGTTTTGGCTACTGCTGAGCAGTGCTGGCTGAGGAGGGGGAGTGATCGAGCGGCTTGGTGGGCACCTGGCAGCCAGCCAAGATTAACCCACCACACCTTAGATCACTAAGTACAGAAACCTGACTTTTGTTTTAATGACTACAGCTAATCCTCTAGCAATGCTTTTGATCAGATCTTCCCAGAAAGTGTACGGTGTTTAGATGTAGGGGTTGATTTTCCATCTTCACTGGGACAGAAGCAAGCCATGCCATCTGAATTGAGAGGAGTTGTGTGGCAACAGATGTGCAGCTGACTCCCATCTTTCCTATGAATTAGAACTGGTTTAGAGCCAGCAGTTTGATCTGGGCGCTCCTGTGAATCTGCACAAGTTGCACTATAACCAACCTGTTTCAGAATACCTTCTGTCTCTGTGTAAGTCATGGGTCCCAAATGAGATGGAAACTTGTTGAGTAAGACAACCAGAGGAAACAAGACTATCATATCTTAAAGTCTAAGCACCCAAGGGTTGTCACATCACCTGTAAAATTATAGAGCACGAGTTGGAAAATGAGGCATTGCACGTCATTTGAACAGTGCCAAAAATAATACAGTTTCACTTTTTTATTTCTTGTTTCTAATCAGAATGCTTATTAGCTTTCTTAGTGATGTTTCAATGTTACCACTAGTATTATTTATGCAAGGGCAATACCTGGCAAGAGTGCCAAAAAAAGCACATGTCCCTGGAAGAAGGAAGCAGCTTTTCACCTACACCCTGAGGACTGTGCACAGTCCTTGTCAGCAAGGAGAAGCATGGCTGCTCCATCAGGGCAGGCAAGCTGGGGATAAAGGGTGATGGTGAGGCAGGCAGGCACCTCACTGACAGCCCCATGGCACCCAAACAAGGAGAGCCAGGCCAGCTGGTGGCAGCAACAAGGGTCAGCCATGGTCCAAGGACCACCAAGCCTGACCATAGAGACAACACAGGCTCAAGGTCAAGGCAGGAAGCTACATCAGCCAGGGAAGCTCAGGATGAGTGAGGTACACGGCCAGGCATGGGCATACCTACAGCATAGTTCAGGCAAGGGCCTGAGCTTAAATTTGGCTCCCAAGACAAGGGACAGAGATCCCCAATGAGGTTTCCCACAGTTTCTTTCCCAGCACCAAGATCCGTGCTGACAGCTGGGCCATGCCAGGGCTGGCCACGAGCACAGGCAGTCAAATGCGCACTGCAGGGGCAGAGCCTGTAGAGCTTCTTGGTGCACTTAGGCTCTGACAGCAGCCATGCACACCTTTCCCACATTAGCTCACCTGATTTTGAAGGGCCGCCTTTGAAAAGTGCCCTGAAAAATGATAGCTGTTGCCAGTTCGTTGAAGGTCAGTGTTAAGATGGTGGCTACTTCCCTTCACCACAGCCACGGGATGTTTTCTGGTCTCTTCTGAACTGCTAGCAAACCTAGAGAGTACACAGAGATAATTAGCTGGGAGTGTACCATAGGGAACAATTCTTCACTTATGAGGGTAGAAAGTATGGTGAAAAAGTAAGTTCTCCCACTTGTAATGTCAGGCATTGCAGAGCACATCGTGCCGGTGAGAAAAGCACGGTGTTCAGAATCAGTTTGCTCACCATTTCTAGCTTGACCTGAGATCTAATACATGGAGATTACAATGGATGTTTATTTTCCACCCACCCAAGGATCACAGCTGCTGTGTGTTCAGCTACAACGCTGGGCAGGACAGCATGCGAGCACACAGGCAAGCAACCTCCCCCTGCCCCCAATGGTTTGGTTTGTTTTCCAGTCACATGAAACAGTCAATTAAGCTTTTAGAATCCAAAGATGGAAGCACGCGGAAAAGAAGGATAAGTAAAAAAAGAGAAGCAAGGTAGCAGGAAAGAAATAACCACAGAAGAATATGTGCAAATTGTGAAGGAAAAGGATAACAAAGCAGAATGGACAGCAGGGGAGAGGAAGGTCAGGAACATCGTGGAGAAGCAAAACCAGAAGCAGTAGGACAGAAAAGAGTGAGAAAGATAATCTTGCAGAAGCAGAAATTCCTTGTTAGGAGAGCTGGAATCTAGAAAACTTAACTGATCCTTTAGGGGGAAAAAAATGCAAGGGGAAAGTCCAAATTAACAATTTGCAGTTGAAAACAAATGTTTCATAGTATAAGTTCCTGCCCTTCCTGTTTCTGAATTTTTTTTTGCCTCCTGTCCTCCAAGTGCTGTCAGAGGCCCCTCAAAGTACCAAGTGCTGCACTGTAGCCTGTCCCCACCGCCTATTCCCCTGCGGATCCTTGCCACTGTGCCCTGGCCCCATCTTCAAGACTGCTGCCTTCTCACAACGCTCTTCTTACGCCTGCTGCCTCTTCTCTCCTGCCACCTCAAATTCCTGCTGCTCCCCCTTCAGCTGCCTCCCACTTACCTTCCAAATGCCTGTAAATGTAAGAGTAGTTCCACTGCACATAAAGGCTCAGCATGAAACATTTATAATTTCTGTGCTGGCTTTCACTGCAATCAAGGGCAGAAATTGTCTCTCAGCACTTGTACCTAATCTCATATAGGTCCCTGACACTTCAGGGAAGCCCCTGCTGGTTCCGCTCCGTCAATAGCAATACCTGTTGATAACGTCCTGTTTTCATTCTCGATAAATCACCATGCTAGTTTGGATACACTTCTGTATGGATCACTTCTGCTCAGGACAACTGCCGCTCTTTGCCCGATGCCAGGAGAACTGATTTCCATGGAGCATTGTTTTCCCTTTGTCTCACTGAGGACAAATGGGAACCAGGTAACAACCTGCGGTGACAGATGACAATGTTCCTATCCCCAAAAGACTCACAGGCTCAAATTTCGTTCTAAATGTTGAGTGGGACACCACACATCTGGAAACCAGAATAACCTGGTAGGTACTACCATGCTTACCTAACCCCTTCTACACGTAGGCCCGTACAGTGGGAGCTCTGAGGGGTTCTCTTGCTGCTTTTCTGTTGCTGGGAAGCCAGAAGCCGATGGATTTTGCAGTCAAGGCACATCATGCAATGGGCACTAGGGCTGCTTAGCTGTCCCCTACTGAGTACAGAAGGAAGACAGCTGACATCAAGCTTTGTTCAGAACACAGTAAAGATGACATTGCAGCAGGTGATAAATATTAATAGCAGCTTTGACAGATTTCTCCATTCCTTTTGTCATATGAAGTTCTGACAAGATTTTAGGAGAATATTCAGCTAGCATGCAGCATTTATTTTGTATATATAAAATCCCTGCATGAAACTGGTAGGGCTTATATGTGTGAAACAGAAATGATCAAAAGTAATGTTGTGAGTGTTAGATAATCTTTCTGATCTCATTTATGAAAGGGGTCCTCAGCCTTTATTGGTGCCAGCATAACTGTAAAGCACAAATATGTATGTGATATCCATCTCTCATGAGTAAAGAAGATGCAATGAGATAGATGCAGTGAGTGCTCCTGTGTACCTCTTGTAGCCACTTTGAATAGTCAACACAATGCAATAGCAGAAAATATGGTCAAAGCTGTGTATAATGATAAGATTAAGGATCCCATCTAATAACAGCACTAGATATAGATACATAGGTCCAAGTTTTTAAGAATCTGTACTCATAGTCAGGAGACCAAAGAACTTGGTTTCCTGAAATATTAGTGCCTTTGTGATGTCCCTAGTTGGGAAATTGACATCATCGGTTAGTCTGTAAACCTACAGGTCCAGTATCACATTTTAAAGGGCTTTCTATAAGGTAATGTCAAAGACAATCACAAAGAAAAGCTAGAGGAGATAATGCTCTTGAAGTTAAAAAAAACCCCTAAAACCAAAAACTTCCTTATCTCACAAATATCTGGGATAAACTTGACAGTGACCTCCTTAAGCTCTTACAGAAACTGTCGGCTCACATTTTTCTCTTCAGGTTTCTGTTTTCAAGTACTCTTGTCTCTTGGACAGCGTGAGGTCAACGGGAAGGTGTGTTCCAAAGGCTTTTGTAATTAGAGTCATCCGATTTGCCAGACTGCGTCAAAGGTCAAAGACTGTGTCAGTAGCACAGCGCCATGCAAATGATCTCTTTAAACTGCCATTTGGACACGGGTCAGATGCGAAGGAGGCAGCAGGAGTGGTGTTTTTCATAGGAACAGCCGCCTTGGAGCAACACACTCGACTGTATTTTACATCTGTTACCATGTGCTTCCTTAACAATGCCAACTTTTTTCCAGAGCTCCCCTGAGCAGCCCATGTGCAGCAGCTGCAGGCACAGCCCGCACGTCCTTGCAGACGGGCTCTCCACCGGGCCGCGCTGGCTTCGTGGGGCGAGGGAGGCGGCGGAGCGCGAACAGGGGCTGTGCAGGGGCATCGCCACCACCCGACGCCTTGGCCTCGGCCAAGGCCATACCGGTCTCCCTCCTCCGGTCCCTCGCCCCTGCGAGGGCGAGCACGGAGACAAGAGCCGCCTCCGCTGGAAAGGCGAGGCGAGGCGTGGCGGGAAGGCAGGCGCGGGGCCGCCACAACGCCCCCGGCAAGGCCGCCTCGGGGCCTTGCTCTCCCCGGCTCGCCGGCTGCCGGCCTCCCCTGCCCGGCCCTCCGCGGTCCCTCACGGCCCACGGGCGGGGCGGGGGCGGTAGGGGAGGCTTGGCCGCCGCGGCGGCCGCCATTGGGGACGGCGGGAGGCAGGGCTGCGGCGGCACGGCCCCCCCCGCCGCCCGATTGGCCCCGGCGGGCTGCGGCGGGCCGGCGGGGAGGGGCCGGGGGAAAAGGCAGCGGGCGGGAGCGGGGCCCGCGCCGCTGCAGCCTTGCTCGGGGAGGCGCCGCGCTCGTACCGCTGGGGCGCAGCTCCCGCCGCCGCCGGCTGTCCGGGCGCAGAAGGAGGTAAGGGCCGTCGCCCCCACCCCGAGGCGGCCCTGCGGCCGCGCCGACGTTTAGCGCCGGCGCCCCTTCACGGCCCAGCCTGCCCGGGGCCTGGGGTGGGAGTGGGGGTAGGGGAGGGGCGGGTGCCCCCGGCCGCCGCGGGGAGCGGGGCGGGGAGCCAGGGCTCGGAAACTTCTCCCTCCGCTCGCCCGTTTCGGCTGCAGGTGCAGTCTCAGGAGCCTGGGCAGGGGAAAGCCGGCAGCCCCGGCGGGAGCAGCGGGCGGGAGGGAGGGAAAGAGGAAACAAACGGACACCACGGGGCTCCGGGGGAGCGGCCGGCGGGGCAGCGCCGCGGGCTGCTCCGCCGTGCTGGGGCTTACGGGCCTGCCTCGCTTCTCCGCGTTCCCTCCCCCTCCAGCTGCGGCTGCCGCGCGGGCTTTCTGCGCTGTCCGCCCGCGGAGATGGGGCAGCGGGGGGGGGACCGAGTCCCGGCCCGCGCTCCCGCCCTCAGGCCGGGGATGCGGCAGTGGGGGAGTGAGGGGCGGCCTCTGACCCGCCCGCGCGTCCCTCTGCGCCCCCCTCCACCGCGGCCGGGAGGAGCAGGCAGCGGCGGGGACACCTCGCCCGTCACGGAGGGGCTTGCGCTGGAGAAGAGAGCTGTGCTGGTTACGTCAGTCTGTCCTCCGAGGCTCAAACCGCTGTTATACACGTAGAGTAAACCCGTCCTAGCTCAGGCAGTCCTGATTTGTGGCCTAATTTGTAATTAGTAAATAGCAGCAGAAACCTCTTTAAATTGCTGCTGTCTGTGCAGTTTATTATCTAGGCAGGGGGTGAGATTATATTGTCACAGATTTAAAAAAAGCCTCTGCTTGAAGACAGGCTTAACATACAGAAACATACAGTGCTGCCCACAGCTGTGGGGTTTGGAAAGCATGCAGTGCAAGTGAACTTATACGTGTTCAGAGTTTTAAATTCCTTTTAAAATACATTTAATCCCCTGGGGCAGCAGGCATGCCTTCCCTTTCTTCCGGGTTTCTTTTTTTTTCCGCTTTTCTTGCAGTCTGGAAAATTCCCATCTGCCAAGAAGCAGCCAGCCTGTAAAAAGGGCACCGTGCATATTGAACTACAGTTTAATCACTCACTTGGTTCGCTTTAAGCATTTTGTTTCCATATCTGTCTGCAGGAACTATTTCTTTACGTTAAATGTGTACAGAGTAACAGGATCAGATGGAGCACTTCAAAACAGATTGCCATCTACAACAGCCTTGGACTTTGGCTTTAACACCAGTGCCCCCCTTTCCAATACCTTGGTCTTGTTTTGCCCAGATAGGTTTGCCCTGTGTTTGCAAACATATCCGTTAGGAAAGCACAGACTTGTTATATGTCCAGCTGAAAGCGTGGCTATTTACATCACAGAAACTAAAGATCAGGTTCCTACTCCTGACTTGCAGAGACACTTGAAAAGCGAAACGGTTGTCAGTATTTATACTTGCCTGGAAAAAAAGGCATTTTTGAGAGTTGAATTTGGTAGGGAACAAATGCATTAATTAGCGTGGGATTTTGGATTTATCCTCTGATTTACGCTGTGCATACTGGGAAGTCTAAATATAGGTAACATTTCATGTTCTCCTTTCAAGCTGACAGAAGTGAAACCAAGCGTGGTTGGTAATCAGCAGGTTTCAATTTGGTTGTGCCATGTTTCACAGAAGGAAGTTAAGGTACTGTTGTTACAAGTCAAGGGTAACAGAAAAGAAAAAGCAACTCAGAAAGTGAATCAGGTTTTAGATACCTGTAAATATACTGAAATAAGGAGTTGATGTTGCCATCACCCCGCAATAAAACGGAAAACCTTAAAATTCCAAGTGGTCAGTTCCACTCACCTGGTGGCCTAGCCCACATTCGTCTGGTGCAACAGTGATTCCCAGCACGTTCGGCCTTTTATCAAGTTGGCAGTTACTCTCTAAGTGCTAAGGAAAGAAACCTTTCGTCATCGAAGAACCGCATGAAAGGTAAACCAAGAGCATCTAAAGCAACATGCTTTGAGCTGTGAACAACACGTTTAATGGAGGCCTCTAGAAAGCTCACATCACAGCCATTTTCTGCTAAAGCAACCACTTATTAAGTTACCTTTGATTGTGTGTTTTTGCAAGCACACAGATTTTGTCTAGTGCTTTAAAAAGGTAGTTTTAACAAACATTTCAGATCTACAGATGCAGTTGTGATTGGCATGGGGAAAGTACAACAGCAAGGCACTCCAGCCCAGAATTACAGCGTCTCTGGGCTATATGTGCTGCTCTTTGCTGCTCGATTATGTCAGACCACCCTGCCGTCCTTTTTTTTTTTTTTTTGGCATTCACTGTGATCCTGCATATTTTAAATTCCTTTATTAGGCATATAATACCTTTCGCTCATAATTTTGCTCTCGGCAAACTTCGAGCAATTAAGTTAGAAATCTCTGACTTAAAATTTAGTGTGGTTAGTTACAGTGATCTGATGGTCCAGTTCAAATTACTGTGGTGCAACAACATGGACTTACTACAGACTGCATCCCAGCCTGTTAGACTTTCATCAAGTTGGGCGATACTCTGCAAAAGGTTAAATAAGCCAATCTTTCCTAATTTTTCAGCATGCTAGATGAATCATCAGTAGTGAATTCTGATCTGTGCTGAGCCAAGCAGTGTGTTAAATTTATCTGGGCTGGAAAAGAGATATGAGAAGCCAGCAGAAGATCTTGCTTGCCTGTGTTAGCCAAGGGAGCCCATTTCAGGGTCAGGTGGCAGAGAACTTCAGGCCAGACAAACCAGCAAAGAGCTGCACAGGGTTTTTGGGGGGGAAGTTTGTGTATGTCCATGGATACATTCTTAATGGTCGTTCTTACATAGCCTAAGGAAATCACAATTCACTTCACGGGTCTGTGTTGAAAAGTATCGTTCAAATCCTCAATAAATGTGACAGAAGCAAATATCATGTGCAGATGAAAAAAATTCATTAAAATCTAAGCAAATATATTTCTCCTGCCTTTCCCCCGTGGGAGTCACAGTGCGGATGTTTCAGCAACTGTTTGAAGAGCATGCATGATAAGCTCATTTTCACGACCTTACCTGATATTGTCACATATTCAGATTTTAACTGACATGAAGCAAAGTCATTATCACTCGCACTTGCTCCATCGCAACCTTTTCAACCTTTGAAAATTCAGGATATCATCATGCAGGTGGCCAGCAGAAATGCCTTACCTTGATCTAGCTGCAGTACTCCCCATTAGATGTGGGCTGGTCCGTGTAGAATTGTTTCTCGGTGAGTCATGCAGATCGCTCTGTAGTTTCTTCTGGGCAGTGCTGGGCTGTGCATGATTAGCGGGCTCTGGGGGTGACATTGTTTCCTGAATGATGTAACTGAATATTCCCCTTCCTGTGCTTCGTGCTTCCTGATCAGTTCTCTCTTTGTTCTCGAAGACATTCCAGCAGCTGCTTATCTTTTATTCCTACGAATCTCTGTGAAGACAAGTTATGTCAACAGCTACTTTAATTAATTTGGTACGAAACGGAGGGTATCAAGTAAGAAGGAGAGCCGTGCTGACGTCCCGCCTCTTGCAAGACAAGAAGCGTCCGACAGCCGCCTGCTACAGCTCCACCTCCGAGCGCCGTGCTTCCCGCTTCGATCCAGACGGGAGCGGGCGACCTACTACATGGGACACCTTTGGCATCTGGGACAATCGCATTGACGAACCTATTCTCCTCCCACCAAGCATAAAGTACGGGAAGCCGATTCCAAAAGTCAGCCTGGCCAACGTGGGCTGCGCTAGCCATATCGGGAAGCGCAAGGAAAATGAAGACCGGTTTGATTATGCTCAGCTGACAGAGGATGTCCTATACTTTGCAGTATACGATGGACATGGCGGGGCAGCAGCAGCAGACTTCTGTGATAAGTACATGGAAAAATATATTAAGTAAGTGTGCATCAAGTGAACGTGTGTCAAATGAGTTACAGTAGAGATTCCTTCTGTAGGACTGAAAGGGAAGTGGTGGGTCATACACTGTCGCTAATTCTCCTAGGTTCTATAGCCACCTAACCCAACGGGGCAGCAGGAACCGGACTGGAACAGTCCATTACAACAGACATGCTATGAACTCTATGAACTACTTATTCTGTGTGATGCCTGCCTCATTGAGCAAGCCTGCAAAGATAAGAGAGGAAAACATGGTTGTACCCACCTTCCAGGAAAGGGCTGGGAACACAGAGTGTGAATTGACTGTTTTCAGAAGAGGTCACTGATCGCTGACCTATGGCTTGCTTCCACTCTTCTATATCTCTATGTCACATCCCTGGGTGTTGGAAGAGGAATTTTATCTATTTGCAAAATTACAGGATTACGCTTCCAGTGCAGGTCATTAGTAAAACCATGTTGCCTTTTCACTGAAACCCAGCATTATTCAATGCATGCAGGGAGGAGATAAGGCTATGGAAGAGATTGATCAAGATACATATTTCTTGGAAAGAAATTTATTTTTTTGTTTGCTTGTTTGTTTCCAGAGAATTTCTTGCTCAGGAGAAGAACTTGGAAAATGTTTTGAACAAAGCATTTCTAGAAATAAACAAAGCATATGAAAGGCATGCTCATCTGTCTGCTGATGGTAGGTGAAAAAAATATTCTACTCATAGGGCTGTGGAGAATAAGGTTTTTCTTATTTGCTCAGTAATTTTGTAGTAAAATGTCTAGCAAAACGCTTGAAAACAGTTTTACTTAACATAGGATTTTGCTCTGATCACTTACTGCAAATGAAACAATTATGCTTTACCTCCTTAAAATGAAAGAGCTATAAAAAGTCTAAATCAAATTTACCAGGGGAGTTACTAAACTGAACGTTAGCATAATCATCAGTGAATTTCTCTTAACGTGATTCTGTCAAGAAAAGTGTTTGTCAAGTTAGCAAAGACTGATTTAGATTTGCAAGGAGCATAACTTTACTGTGTGAGAAAGCTGGAGGGGGGTTTGGTTTGTTTTTTCTTGTTGGGGTTTTTGTTTTTGGGGTTTGTTTTAAAGCTGTTATTCCTGTGGGTTAAAAGCAACAGTATCAAAAGTTCCCTTTTCTAACTTGGCTGCTGCTCCTGAGGAGGAACATAACCCAAAATTAATACCGTTGATATTGCTTCTGCACAAACAGAATCACAGGAGTAGCTGAGTGTGAAAGGGAGAAAAGCAGTGAAGAGGGAAAACAAGGTTGGCTGTGGTAAGGCTGTGGTAAAGCTGGCACCAGCCCTTTTAGAATCCTTAGGCCTGGCTGAATCAAGTTCTTGTATGTATGTCTAGAGACTAAGTACTTCTGACATTTGACATACAAGTTGTGCAGCAAGCTGAGCATTTTGAAACTGCTTATAGGATTTTTTTTATATCATTTAACTAACTGGTGCTGCTTAATGAAATATAATGCAAATGCCAGCAAATTTATGTAACAGTTACCAAGATACTGGACAAACCCTCTTCATTAAAAAAGCTTGAGGTCAAGCAAAATAGAGGGCAAAAGCAGCGTCAAACATCCACAGGGGCCACGCTCTGGCAAACACCCAATGTTTCTCAGATAGGCTGAGCACCTGCAAGCTCTTGCAGGAGCCAGTGGGATCTAAAAGTGCCCAGTACTCTTGACTGGTTACCCAGCTGAAAATCAAGCTATAAGGCAGAGTGGAGTAACAAGGTGCAAAGACAAGCATGGATTTCTGAACAAATTAAACTTTTTGCATATCTGTTGTTAAAATAATGCAATACTATGTTAACTGCTTGGTGTGGATATTTTTGTTGTTGCTGCTGTTTTGAAAGTTACATAAAATGTGAATGCTTGGCATGTATCCTTGTTAGAAGCCTACTTCCAAACTGATTTCAGTTTGCCAGCAAAATTTCTGATTGTGGCTATTCTAGATGTGACAGTCAAGACTGTTGCTAAAGTATCTTGAAAATGGTGGCTGGTTGTGTAACACTGGGTATCTGGGATACGCTGGATGCTCCCCAAGACACTGACCTCCTTTTGAAACCTGGATGTAGCTGACGAAGTGGAAGACAATAGCTTAGTCTTGTTCCAGTAGATGTCCCTGCCAGGGTTTGCTCCTTTCACCGTATCTGCAAAAAAAATAATGCATGTTCAGGGTGTCCAGGTCTTTACTAACACATTACCAGCTTTGAAAGTA